>NW_027512977.1:2015804-2282136 GCF_048772815.1 Callospermophilus lateralis | reverse complement strand
TGGAGTGGGTGAAACAGGATCTTCAGCTAATCACTATCATTGTTATCATTTCTTGTTAAAAGAGTGTACTTTCCATTTGCCTTTATGGAAGAAACATTTACTGTAATTTCTTATGCAGTGATTTTTCTCCAGATGAATACTTTATCCTTAGAGATTTTTTTCTGTTTATTTTAGATATTTAATGTACATAGTATATAAAATCACCTGGACTTCTCTATATTTCAATAAATGAATTGAATTCAAGAGATACATATTTTAATTACTTATCTTGGTAATCAAAGAAGGGAAATAAATCTCATGATCCTCATGCATCTAGATAGCAAATGAGGAAGAGTGAAAGAGGGGAGAAAATTAAATGTGATGATTTGAGAGGAAACAATGAGTTATTCACTCTTCATCAAGTTGAGATCTTGTGTCAATTTTAAAGTAAATTGCTATCAGCAGAGACAATTTGTTCACCAAAAGGCAGACGAGAGAAAAATCAAATGGATTAGGTTGGATGGATGCCATCTTCTTAGACACTTCAAGTGAGATTATACAGACATTTGCATTCCAGGTATACTACGAAAAATATTTTGGAATCAGAACAAGAGCTCAAAAATTACTCAGCTTCTAGAGACTTTGGCAACTAATTGTTTCTTCTTTTAAAAAGAAAAGTTTTCTCTTACAACAACAAAAATGTCTTTTATTTCAATTTGAAAAACAGTCATCCTTTAAATTAAATCATTGTTTATCAGGGGAAAGTTAGTTGAAAAACATGTTTTTCTAACTAAATGGAAGCCTGCATCATGCAGGCAATAAGCATTCTTGCTTGAAAGGAATTCTTGCTCCTTCTTCTAAAACTGCCATGGGAATAAAATAGAAAAGGGGGAAAAACAGGAGAAAAAAGAACCACACAGCCCTGTAGTTGTGTCTAGTTTAGGAGCCAAATGGGATTTTGAAGCCTACCATTTTTCTATTCACTTCCAAATTTAGGACCCACAAATTTCCCATTTGGATAATCATCCTTCCCAAACTTGAGTGCAAGCCATTTTTTGAAGAATGCTAGTGTCAGTTGCTCCTTGTTAACAACCATAGCTAATCTAACAAACATAGGCATATCACAAATAGGACACTGATTTCTTTTTTTTCAATTAATTTTTATTGTTGTTTGTTCAAAACATTACATAGTTCTTGATATATCATATTTCACACTTTGATTCAAGTGGGTTATGAACTCCCATTTTTACCCCATATACATATTGCAGAATCACATCAGTTGCACATCCATTGATTTACATACTGCCATACTAGTGTCTGTTGTATTCTGCTGCCTTTACTATCCTCTACTATCCCCACTCCCCCTCTCCTCCCCTTTTCTCTCTCTACTCCCTCTACTGTAATTCATTTCTCCCCCTTATATTTTTGTCCCCTTTCCCCTCACTAACTCTTGTTTGTAATTTTGTATACCCCTGAGGGTCTCCTTCAATTTCCATGCAATTATCCTTCTCTCTCCCTTTCCCTCCCACCTCTCATCCCTGTTTAATGTTAATCTTCTTCTCATGCTTTTCGTCCCTACTCTGTTCTTAGTTACTCTCCTTATATCAAAGAAGACATTTGGCATTTGTTTTTAAGGGATTGGCTAGCTTCACTTAGCATAATCTTCTCTAATGCCATCCATTTCCCTCCAAATTCTATGATTTTGTCATTTTTTAATGCAGAGTAATACTCCATTGTGTATAAATGCCACATTTTCTTTATCCATTTGTCTATTGAAGGGCATCTAGGTTGGTTCCACAGTCTTGCTATTGTGAATTGTGCTGCTATGAACATGGATGTAGCAGTGTCCCTGTAGTATGCTCTTTTTAGGTCTTTAGGGAATAGACCGAGTAGGGGAATAGCTGGGTCAAATGGTGGTTCCATTCTGAGCTTTCCAAGAAATCTCCATACTGCTTTCCAAATTGGCCGCACCAATTTGCAGTCCCACCAGCAATGTACAAGTGAACCCTTTTCTTCACATCCTCGCCAGCACTTGTTGATGTTTGACTTCCTAATGACTGCCAATCTTACTGGAGTGAGATGGTATCTTAGGGTGGTTTTGATTTGCATTTCTCTGACTGCTAGAGATGGTGAGCATTTTTTCATGTACTTGTTGATTGATTGTATGTCCTCATATGAGAAATGTCTGTTCAGATCCTTGGCCCATTTGTTGATTGGGTTATTTGTTATCTTATTGTCTAATTTTTTTAGTTCTTTGTATATTCTGGATATTAGGGCTCTGTCTGAAGTGTGAGGAGTAAAGATTTGTTCCCAGGATGTAGGCTCCCTACTTAACTCTCTTATTGTTTCTTTTGCTGAGAAAAAACTTCTTAGTTTGAGTAAGTCCCATTTGTTGATTCTAGTTATTAACTCTTGTGCTATGGGTGTCCTATTGAGGAATTTGGAGCCCGACCCCACAGTATGTAGATCGTAGCCAACTTTTTCTTCTATCAGACGCCATGTCTCTGATTTGATATCAAGTTCCTTGATCCACTTTGAGTTAACTTTTGTGCATGGTGAGAGAAAGGGATTCAGTTTCATTTTGTTGCATATGGATTTCCAGTTTTCCCAGCACCATTTGTTAAAGATGCTATTCTTCCTCCATTGCATGCTTTTAGCCTCTTTATCAAATATAAGATAGTTGTAATTTTGTGGATTGGTTTCTGTGTCCTCTATTCTGTACCATTGGTCTACCCGCCTGTTTTGGTACCAGTACCATGCTGTTTTTGTTACTATTGCTCTGTAGTATAGTTTGAAGTCTGGTATAGCTATACCGCCTGATTCACACTTCCTGCTTAGCATTGTTTTTGCTATTCTGGGTCTTTTATTTTTCCATATGAATTTCATGATTGCTTTCTCTATTTCTACAAGAAATACCGTTGAGATTTTGATTGGCATTGCATTAAACATATAGAGAACTTTTGGTAATATCGCCATTTTGATGATGTTAGTTCTACCTATCCATGAACAGGGTATATTTTTCCATTTTCTAAGATCTTCTTCTATTTCTCTCTACAGGGTTCTGTAGTTTTCATTGTATAAGTCTTTCACCTCTTTTGTTAGGTTGATTCCCAAGTATTTTATTTTTTTTTGAGGATATTGTGAATGGAGTGGTTGTCCTCATTTCCATTTCAGAGGATTTGTCGCTGATATACAGGAATGCCTTTGATTTATGCGTGTTGATTTTATATCATGTCACTTTGCTGAATTCATTTATTAGCTCTAATAGTTTCTTTGTAGACCCTTTTGGGTCTTCTAGGTATAGAATCATGTCATCTGCAAACAGTGATAATTTGAGTTCTTCTTTTCCTATTTTTATGCCTTTAATTTCTTTCATCTGTCTAATTGCTCTGGCCAGTTATTCGAGAACTATGTTGAACAGAAGTGGTGAGAGAGGGCATCCCTGTCTTGTTCCAGATTTTAGAGGGAATGCCTTCAGTTTTTCTCCATTCAGAATCATGCTAGCCTGAGGCTTAGCATATATTGCTTTTACAATATTGAGGTATGTTCCTGTTATTCCTAGTTTTTCTAGAGTTTTGAACATAAAGGGATGCTGTACTTTGTCGAATGCTTTTTCTGCATCTATCGAGATGATCATATGGTTCTTATTTTTAAGCCTATTGATGTGGTGAATAACATTTATTGATTTTCATATATTGAACCAACCTTGCATCCCAGGGATAAATCCTACCTGATCATGGTGCACAATTTTTTTGATATGTCTTTGTATCCGATTCGCCAGAATTTTATTGAGGATTTTTGCATCTAGGTTCATTAGAGATATTGGTCTGTAGTTTTCCTTCTTTGAAGTGTCTTTGTCTGGTTTAGGAATCAGGGTGATGTTGGCCTCATAGAATAAATTTGGAAGTTCTCCCTCTTTTTCTATTTCCTGAAATAGCTTGAAAAGTATTGGTATTAGTTCCTCTTTAAAGGTTTTGTAAAACTCTGCTGTATACCCATTCGGTCCTGGGCTTTTCTTAGTTGGTAGTCTTTTGATGGTTTCTTCTATTTCCTCAATTGATTTTGGTCTGCTTAGGTTGTCCATATCCTCCTGACTCAATCTGGGCAGATCATATGACTTAAGAAATTTATCGATGCCTTCACTATCTTCTATTTTATTGTAGTATAAGGATTCAAAATAATTTCTGATAATCTTCTGTATTTCTGAAGTGTCTGTTCTGATATTGCCTTTTTTATCCCGTATGCTAGTAATTTGAGTTCCCTCTCTTCTTCTCTTTGTTAGCGTGGCTAAGGGTCTGTCAATTTTATTTATTTTTTCAAAGAACCAACTTTTAGTTTTGTCAATTTTTTCAATTGTATCTTTTGTTTTGATTTCATTAATTTCAGCTCTGATTTTAATTATTTCTTGCCTTCTACTTCTTTTGCTGTTGTTTTGCTCTTCTTTTTCTAGAATTTTGAGATGAAGTATTAGATCATTTATTTGTTGGTTTTTTTCTTTTTTTAAGGAAAGAACTCCAAGCAATAATTTTTCCTCTTAGAACTGCTTTCAATGTGTCCCATAGATTCCGATATGTTTTGTCTAGAAAACCATCTCTTCAAAACATCCTCGGCAAAATATTACAGGAAGAGGAAATGGAAAATATCAATGAAAATCAACAGCGGGAGGTAGTACAGTAAAGGGGGGGGGATAATCAAAGAGGAAAACAAACCATGTTTAGTATCATAAATAAACAAATATGGCTGGAAGAGCAACCCATATCTCAATAATAACCCTAAATGTTAATGGCTTAAACTCACCAATTAAGAGACACAGGCTAGTCAAATGGATCACAAAACAAGACCCAACAATATGCTGCCTTCAGGAGACGCATTTGATAGGAAAAGACATACATAGACTGAAGATGAAAGGTTGGGAAAAATCATATTACTCATATGGCCTTTGGAAACAAGCAGGAGTGTCCATACTCATATCAAATAAAATAGATTTCAAGCCAAAGTTAATCAAAAGGGATAAAGAGGGACACTACATACTGCTCAAGGGAACCATACACCAACAAGACATAACAATCATAAATATATATGCCCCAAACAATGGTGCAGCTATGTTCTTCAAACAAACTCTTATCAAGTTCAAGAGTCTAATAGACCACCATACAATAATCATGGGAGACTTCAACACACCTGTCTCACCACTGGACAGATCTTCCAAACAAAAGTTGAATAAGGAAACTATAGAACTCAATAACATAATTAATAACCTAGACTTAACTGACATACATAGAATATACCACCCAACATCAAGCAGTTACACTTTTTTCTCAGCAGCACATGGATCCTTCTCAAAAATAGATCATATTTTATGTCACAGGGCAACTCTTAGACAATATAAAGGAGTAGAGATAATACCATGCATCTTATCTGATCATAATGGAATGAAATTGAAAATCAACAATAAAAGAAGTAAGGAAAAATCATGCATCACTTGGAGAATGAACAATAGGTTACTGAATGATCAATGGGTTACAGAAGACATCAAGGAGGAAATTTAAAAATTCTTAGAAATAAATGAAAACACAGGACACTGATTTCTATTTCTGTTTGTCTTCTGGTTTTGATTCTTTGATTTTTATTTCTTCTTTTAGAAATAATTTACTGTAACTAAAATGAAACATATTTTCCAATGTGCTCTAACAAATTTTTTTATGAACCCAGTGACAGGAGATTATGAATCCCTTCCTGTTAAAGTGGATTGCTGTTTGTCTATATCATCCACTTTTCAATTAACTCAATGCTGTTAATTCTTAAGATTCACATAGAGACTAGCATGGGGCCTCACTTACAGTATATGTTCTGTTAATGTTTGATAAGGAATGAAAATGATTCTTTTTCTTGATCTTATTTGTCAATCTCTTACAACCCCCAAGGAATTGCCTTGTAGAGTGGAGAAAGTAGTTTGTATGGAATGAATATTTGCAAATCCATAACCAGGTATAATCTTGACCCTGAAAAAGAATACATAGATTCAAATTTTGAGTGTCTCCTTTGGCTCACATCTTTTTCACTTAATTATTCCCTCAAATCTTGTAAAACTATATTACCTTCAGTGTTTTAAATGACCAATCTGAAGTTCAAAAGACAAAATCACTTCTACCAAACATGCAACTATTTTATGTTAGACAAGAATTAAAATCTGGATTTCAAAGCAAGACATTTATCCACTAAACATAAAATGAAAGAGAGAACAGATATACAATCACTGATGAATTAAAGGAAACCTAATTGGGTAAAGTGATGCCTGCCTATAATCCCAGTGACTCAAGAGGCTGAGGTTCCAATGGATAATCAATTCTATAGTGGGAGAAGAACAGGAGTATTGGGTTTGAGAATTGACTGTCATTGAGAGAAGTGGTAAGGCAAAGGGAGGCCACAGATGAAATGAAGAAATATATGAAAAAAATTTCCAAAGGAGAACCTCAGAAGTCCAAGATTGGATTGATTTTACACAGAATGGGAGGAAATTTGCTATCCATTAAGAACGACCCATAATAATAAAAGCATCATAAAGTGACATTCAAGAGGTCAGGAGCCAAATGGAGTTGGTTTTTCTATTTGAAATACAGAATATTTTATTTTTCTGACATTTTATTTCCCTCTTTTTGACCTGGTGAACTCGTGCTATTCTTCAGAAACAATTTCGAATATTCTTCCATAAAATATTCTCAGATTCCCAGAGTGAACCCCAATCTCTGACTTATCTATGAACTTTCTATAATTTTTGCTTCAGGTAGAATTTACCACATCACATTATACTTGTTGATGCCCATAGAGAGGGACTTCCTTAATATGTGAACTGGTGGATTTCTTGTTATCTACATACCTTGCATATAATAGATGAATAGGATATTCTTTAGTTGAGGCATGAGAAAATTCATTATGGGCAGGGTAGTTTTGCTCAACTCAGAATTTTCTAATATATACATATTAATCAGATGAATTGAGAACTCAACTCCAAGGTCTTAAAGAAGGAAAACAGGCCAACATTTTGGGGATGGTACAGACAATATGGCAATTAGAATCCCCCTGTAAATATGAGCAGGACATATTCACAGTCAGAATTCCCCAGAATGATGAATATAGCTGGCTGGCAAAATATGGAATGTAAAGGTTTTATTCTAGACCATGTGCTACTGGGTCTTCATTTTCAGTTGCATTTTTAAAACTAAGATGTGGTTATGGGTGTAGTTCCATGGAAGAGCACATACCGTGCATATAGCTCTGGATTAAATCCCCAGCACTAATAAATAAATAAATAAAAAATAAACTAGAAGTATTAAGTTGAATTTCAAAGCACCACTCCTATAGCACTCTTATTACATATTGGCATTAGAGTTTTGTTGTTGTTGTTGTTGTTCCTCTGTTATTGTTAGCTCAGGGGCCATGATATTTACTTATGTATTTCTTCAGTTTTTTTTCCACATCAGAAATAAGGGATTGCTTATCACTGGCTTATTTACTTGACCTTTCCAATTGACCAAATTATACAATATATACAAATATATTACAGTAAAACCCATATCATGTATAATTATAATGCACCAATAAAAATAAATAAATGAAAAAAATAAAAATAATTTCTTGTGGTATGTGATCACAATTTTTATTGATTCATTTGATTAAATGAACTGGGTGAAACCCAAAATCAAGACCATAAAGGATTAAAATTTTTGTAGTTGGCAATTCCTAGGAATATAATGTTATTCTTGCATCCAGAATATTTATGTTTTCCTTACCAATGATTGGAAAATCACAAATGAATTTTGAAAGTGTCTTTATAACACATAAATATATAATTAAGCATGAGAAAGACTAATAAGCAATTCAGTTAATAGTCATACCTAGGTAAAAAGTAGGAATCATATGGATTCTGGATAACTGAATACAGAGGTTTTTGTTATTTGTTTCTTGTTTTTGTACCAAGGATTAAACCCAAGGGTGCTTTACCACTGAGGCATATCCCCAGCCTGTTTTATTTTTTTATTTTGAAACAGGGTTTCATTAAGCTGCTCAAGGCCTTGCTAATTTGCTTACACTAGCTTGGGACTTTTGATCCTTCTGCCTCAGCCTCCCTAGCAGCTGGGATTACAGGCATGTGCTACCATGCCCAGCAATCACAAATATATTAATGAGATCTGAGCCAAGGTTAATACTTAAAGCTGAGTGATTCAGTACTCATGTGTTCACAATCCTGTTAATTCTTTTTCATGTATGTGAAATATATAGAGACAGGTTAATGAGACAGGTTAATATTACCATAAACAATGAAGATTCCTAAAGTGACATCACCTAGGCAGTGCATCATGGCTGGAAAGTGGCTCTTACCCATCTTCTTACTCTCCAACAGATCTCTAATTTCCGCGCCCTCCTGTGAGGAATCTTGTCCTTCACAGTAGGCTGGGTCTATCTCCAGCTGCAGGGAATGCATCTGATCATTTCCTTTGAAATAAATATTTGAGGCAGGGGATATGAAGAAATTTTGGCCAATGAGATGGAAGGGCCATGTGAGGGGATTCTAGAAAATTTTTTAGTTTTAGAATGAAAATACACAACAAAAATTGTTGCTTTCCTGCTTTGCTACCTGCATGTGATTCTTGGAAGGGCCTGCAGTCATGTTAATACCATCTTGATTCCACGGGCCCAGTCTTCTGTGTTAAGTGTATACATGGAGAAGAAATAACAGAAATGTGGGACAGAGACAGGTTAATGAACCATTGAATTAACGAATGACTGTGGTCTTTTCTGTGAGATAAAAATATGCTTATTTTAACGTTGTTTTTAAGTTGTGGCTGCTAAACTTTCCTCAATGAATCGTTTTCTTATTCTTCTGTTGGATTATTTTAGAATGCATTCTTAGGACTACAGTTTTATTCATATTTGCTCTCAAAATGCATTTTAAAATTGCTTTTCAGTAAAACTGTAAAATTCAATAGGCCTGTAAAGACAGAATAACAATGAAGATTATAATGTCTTTTATAAGTAACCAGCATGTTATAATTTATTGAGAACTAGTGATCATATACCCAGGAAAAAACAATTCACAAATGAGCCTGAACTCACAATATTGCTTAAAATTTTGGACTGTGTAGACCTTTTGGAGTCAATTTATTGTCTGTGAATTACAGACCAGAAATCCCTATTATAGAATTTTAAGTAACATAAATATTTACACCCTAATTATTTCTTCTAGTGATTGAGGATGTTGATGTTAAAGAAAATTCCAAGCTAACTTTTATTTTCATCTATAAATACCTTTTATGTTCCTGGAACTGGTTAAAGACTTTGCAGTTAATGTGCTGCTATGTCCCTCCTCAGATTCAAGACCATCTTATATCTTTTCACTGGTTTTCCTTTACTTCTTCAATTCTAAAACTGCTAGGATGGATACTATTTTTAGACTTTTTCATATCCTTGTCTTCTTGCATTGAAGAAGGTGACTCTGGAATCATTGGCAAACACCAGGCATTTTTAATTATAATTAGCAAATTGTTGTAAACAGAGAAAATAAAGGAGCCAATGGCTGTCAGAGCCATTAATGCTGATTAAACTAGGCTATGTGGGCCCATGGTTTGCTTTGAAGCATTCACATTGTAAGAAATCCAGCCTGCTTTTTCTCATTGCCATGGTAATATTCAGGTCTCCATGGATATATGATGGGTAGAGCATTTTCTATCCACTGCACATTAGCTTAGACCAAAGTTGTAATTGCCTAAATAAAAGGGGGGGTGTGGAATGAAAAGTGTGTGTACTTGTGGAAATCTAACCAATCCATTCTCCTTATACTCATTAAAAGAGAATAATTACATTATATAGACACTCCCATCCCTACCTTCTCAGATATATACCCATGCACTAATATTAATAAAATACTAGAATGTGTTTGAAAATTCCTATAGACTTTATCCTTGAGTGATTAAGTACTTTTATTTATTTGCAGCTGCTTATCATTTATTTATTTTGTGGTACTCCCCCAAACCCAAGGCATTGCACATGCTAATAAGGAGCTCTGCCTCTGACCTATATCTTCAGTCTCTTTTTATTCTTTTTGTTGTTGTTTTTGTCTTTTGGTACTGGGAATTGAACTCAGTGGTGCTTTAATACATTCACAGACCTTTTTATATTTTATTTTGAAACAGGCTCTCTCTAAGTTGCCAAGGCTGGCTTCAACTGTGACACTCTCAGCCTCCCATTTGGGGGAATTATAGGCATGTGTCCCTGTGTCTTGCCCTCTTCTCATTCTTAATAAAGGATTCTTAAATAATAGAATAAAATACAGGGAAGCAAGCTACCAGTAGCAAAAAAAACTTGTGCATTTACCACATATATGGTACAATGCCAAACCTTTAATACATGTGGTTATCATTTAATTTAATCATTTAAACTATTCTATGAGAGAAATTATGCTAGGGATGGGGATGTTGCTCAAAGGTAGAGTGTCTGCTGGCACACACAAGGCACTGGGTTTGATCCCCAACACCACACAAAAAAAAATTAAAAAAAAATCATTATGCTCATTTTACATGGAAGATTATACTTTAATGATCCTAATAGTCTGATATCTATATAAGACTTATCTATATACAAAAACTAAGATTCAAATTCCATATTTGCAAAAACTGGCATATAATTTAATATTTGAATATACATATATTATGTGTGTATCTATGCTTTGTTATCTATTAAATTTTATATGTATGGCCTTGAAATACAAGGGAGATCAGTAGAATAGAGGAAAGGGACCTGGGGAAAGAGGAAGGGAGAGAAAGCAGAGGTACTGAGGTCCAAAATTGACCAAATTTTATTGTTATATTGTGTGCATGTACAAATATATTATAAAAAAAATCACCATTACACATAATTATGATGCCCTAAGAAGAAAAATATATATCTACATATGAGTGTTTACATATTTCTCTTTCTGGTGTTCTCTCTTTTAAATCAAATCTTTCATAATTAAACTTCTCTTTATTTGTACAAATGAATCTTCATCTTCACCATGTACATCTTTGGTAAAGTCAGTCTCTAAATTTCCTTGAATGCTTTATCTCATAAACCTTAATGATATAAAGAAAATAATTGCTTTTACAAACTTTTAATTACATAAAGCATAACAGTGTGCTGAAGCCAATATAAAATATGTTTAAAATAAAATTCAGGAGGACTATGATATACTTGGATTAAAAAACATAATTCCACAGATATCATTTCTATCCAAATTCATCCATGGATTTAATGTAATCACAATCGAAATACAAGCAATGTTTTAGAATATGTATGGAAATATGGAGTCAAAGCAACAACAAAAAAATGATAGAAAGCTGTAGTAATTAAGGCACTAAAAACAACACATCTATACACAGGGAGATATGGTTGTTTTCACAAATGGTGCTGCTTTAACTGAATATCCAACTTACACTGTGCCCAAAATTAAACTCCAGAAGAACTCAAAATCTAAAAGCAAACAGTAAAACAAGGAAGAAAAGAAAAGAAAGCTTCTTAAAGATAAAAAAAGAAAAATCTCATGTCTTTGTAGTAGTCAAAGATTTCTTAAGCAGACTTCTTAAATACAAAATCATAGATATTAATGTTATTAAGCTTTTTTGAAATTAAAAATTGTGGTACATCAAGACATTTCTAGTGAGAAAAATGAATTTAAAGACTAGGAAACTATTTGCAATACACATATCTTACTTCTATGGAAATACATAGGAAACTACAAATGAAAACAAAATGTTATAAAACCTTTTTTTAAAATGAGAAAAATAACAAACAGACACTTCAGAAAACAAAACATGCAAATGCTCTGAATATGTTTTCAAATATTTAGTTACAGGTGAGTGAAAATTAAAACTGCAATGCACTACTACTACTCTCCCATGTGAATAGCAAAACTTAAAAAGAAAAGAATAAAAGACCACACCAAGTGTTAGTGTGGATGGGAAACAACTAGGATTCTTGTACACTTCTGGTGTGACTTTGAACTGATAAAACCATCTTCACAAACATTTACCATTATTTACTAATCTGAATATACAATATTCTAATGTAGGACTTCTACTCTTGTGATTAAACTTTTTTTAAAGAGAGAGTGAGAGAGGGAGAGAGAGAGTGAGAGAGAGAGAGAGAGAGAGAGAGAGAGAGAGAGAGAGAGAGAATTTTTAATATTTATTTTTTAGTTATTGGCAGACACAACATCTTTGTTTGTATGTGGTGCTGTGGATCAAACCCGGGCCGCAGGCATGCCAGGCAAGCGTGCTACCGCTTGAACCACATCCCCAGCCCCCTGTGATTAAACTTAATAGGACTGGGTGTGGTGGTGCACACCTGTAATCCAAACAGCTTGGGAAGCTGAGGCAGGAATATGACAAGTTCAAAGTCAGCCTTGGCGATTTAGTGAGTCCCTAAGCAACTTAGAATGACCCTGTCTCAAAATAAAAAGAGCTGGAGCTGTGACTCAGTGGTTATGTGCTCTGGGATCAATTCCCAGTACCAAAAAATAATAAATAAGTAAATAAATAAATAAACAAACTCAATAGAAATGAATGACATAGGCACTGAAAGCTGCTATCCATATTCTCCTGACTTTTGTCCATATCTTTATAAATGGCATACTACACATGAATATATAAAATATAGATTGACTTTCATGCAAGCAAAAAGAGATATGATATTTAATTAATCAAGGTAGATACATGGGAATACATACTACACAGATGTTTCTACATATATAAGGCATAAGCAAATCAAATCTATAATGGGAGAAGTAAGAATAGTGCTTAATATCAGGAAGTTATTAATTGGAATTAATGACATTTTGTTTATGCTAAACATCAATATAAGAAATCTAAGAAAAATATTTTTAAAACATAAGACAGGGGCTGGGGATGTGGCTCAAGTGGTAGCATGCTCGTCTGGTGTGTATGGGGCGCTGGGTTCAATCCTCAGCACCACATAAAAATAAAATAAAGATGTTGTGTCCACCGAAAACTAAAAAATAAATATTAAAATATTCTCTCTCTCTCTCTCTCTCTCTCTCTCTCTCTCTCTCTCTCTCTCTCTCTCTTAAAAAAACAGATAAGACAATTGAGCCAAAATTAACAGTAAGAGAATAACTAAATGGTGTTTGCCTTTTTGTACATTTGTGATTTGATTTTTGAAAATAAATCAGTATTATCACATTAGCAAGGCAAAAGGAGAAAAGATCACCACAGTATATATGGAAATTAAATTGATAAAATTAAAACCATTCATGATTTAAAAAGAAGAAAGACAAGAAGCCAGGAAGAGATGAGAACTTCCTTAACTGCTTATCTGATAGCATATCCACACAAAAAAGATTAAGGCCAAATAAATTTAATCATGAAATACTAAAATCCTACTCCCAACAAATTGTAAAAAAAAAAAAAAGCATGCTTGCTCTACCACTTCTTTCTTCAACAGTATATAGGATGTTCACTGTGGTGCAAAAACTACAACAAAAACAACAAAAATTCGAGTACAGGGATTAGAAGGAAAATATAAAACTGACAATATGCTTAGACTAGAGGTAGTGTATACAGAAAACTCAAAAGTATCTCAAAGAAAACTTAAAGTAACAATTAGTTTAGAAATACTGATGCGTAAGAATTAATGTGTAGGCTTGCAATGTGGCTCAGGGCCAAGCACCCCTCGGTTCAATCCCTGGTACCAAAAATAAGTAAGTAAGTAAGTAAGTAAATATATAAATAAATAAATAATATGTAAAATCGTTTGTTTTTTTTTTTCTGTAGCAGCAGAAACTTTTTAATTTAACGTCATCCCGTTTATTTTCCAAGTTTTAGGGGTCTTATTGAGGAATTCCCTGTGCCTATAGTTTGGAGTGTTGCCACTATATTCAGAAAACTAAAGAGATGTCACAATGAATCTTTTAGGATTTAGACTTACTTCTTTCTTCCCTATTTGAGTAGCAACAACACTATCTCTTTGGTGTTATACAGGTCAACCATTTCTGTCATTGGTAACTTCTTTTCTACTTTGTGTACTACAAACAGAAGAAACTCTTAATGTCCACAAGACAACAGGAATATTTTTAAGGTCATACAACCTTACCATGTCCTCTGGTTGAAGCACTCTCCCCAGAAAAGAGAATGTATAAATCAGATTATAGGGAAGAGGAATATTATTCAATCAATATGAGTAATAGTGATATAGGAAAATCCTATTTTGATACCTTGTTTTCCAGAATTATTGGGAAGACTATCCCATGTTTTGGCTTTTGCTTTAATGCATTTATCATATCCTGGAGTACAGAGCTTATGGTCAAGCTGGGGCCTTTTCTGAATCTTTAATAGCCTATGTTTTTATTCAATTTGGCTGACCAATTTCAGGCATACAGAGGAACCAATGTACTCTAGTCATGGGGGCATTGTCTCTCTACTCTTGGCTACAGAATAAATTTCCTAGTCTTCAGCTATATTTGTGTGATTTTATATTATTAATTAATGTATTCTTTAAATGTCAAAGATGATGATGGTAGCATAACCAGAGAAGGGAAATTGGGAACTGTTTTCAGTCTGGTAAAGAAGAATTGAAAGATATAAAAAATTGGATATAATTGAATTATCATCAGAGGCCACCTGTTCTTACCAAGGTGCTTCATTATTAGCTGAGCATCATGCTCCACAGCTGGCAGGTTTTTCATTCAAGATCGTCAGAAGTTAGATTGGCATCACTGGGAGGGAGCCCTTATTGTTGAGTCAGACTAACTTCAATGTACTAATTGCATTCAACAATGCATCGTGGTTGTACTCACCTGGTGGATCTTACAGCAGAGCGCATGAAATAGGCTACTCATCTTCCAGCATCAGTTGTTTAGTTTCTATAGAGCCTGCAACATATCAAGAGCTTGTCTTCAATTGTAAAGTTATTCTGTACTTTAGAAAGCATATCTTGTTCTATATACTAAAGATCTGTACTAAAAAAATACCTTCTGTTAGTGCTTTATAGAACCTGAGCATATATTCTTTTTATTACTTAATTATAGATACACATAACATGGGGGTTCATTTCAACATAATTATACAAGCATAGAATATAATTTGCTCCATTTTAGTCACCAGCACTTCCCCCTATCCTCCTTTCTCCTCCCCCTCCTGATCCTTTTTTCTCTACCATAACAATCTTTCTTCAATTTATAATTGTTTAAAATTAGTGCACTATGGCTAAACATAAAGGTGAAATTCACTATGGTATATTCACATATGTATATAGGGAGGTTGGTCAGATTTATTCCACCATTCTCTCTTCCTGTCCCTCCATTCTGCCCCTTAATACATTTACCCTACTCCACTGATCTCACTTCTATTTTTATATATCCCATTTCTTTATATTTTCCCCTTACTTTGTTCTGACATCCACCTATGAGAGAAAATATTTGACCCTTGACTTTTGTGGTCTGAAATAAAAATCTTTCAATGTGCAGAAACTAAAGAATTCATAACCTCTGATATATATACAAAAAATATACCCAATTAACTTTTTCATGTAGAAGAAATGAAAAATAAAAATGAAAGCCGAATAAAGATTAATTCACTAGAATAGTCAATTAAAAGAAAGTCAAGTCAGAATTAAATATTAGAAACAAATCAACATGGCAAGAAATAATATCATCTTTAGTAATATTTAATATAAATGGCCTAAACTCTTCAATCAAAACACAAAAATTGGACTTAGTAAGACCCAGCCTCAAAAGAGAAAATAAAAAGGGCTATGGATGTAGCTCAGTGATAAAATGTGTTAGAGTCTGTAAACAAGTCAGGATGGTGCCTGGCAAATGTTAGAGCCTGTAAACAAGTCTGGATGGTGCCTGGCATTTTTCTACAGGGAGTGGTTTGTGAAGAAATGCCAGCAAGCCATTAAGTGTGGAGATTTCTTATTGGTTGACTGCTGTATCTAGTTTATGTTAATTAGATAAGCTGTGTGGAATGTATATATACCCCTCCTGTCCTACAATAAATGGCTCCCAATCCTGCTGTATCAAGATACACAAGTTGTTCATCACCCCCCGATTATTTTGCTGCAGCCGGACTGTGGCAAAATGCACCTGATTCAATCCTCAGTACCAAGAAAAGAAAAAAGAAAAATGATTTTATTTGCTCTATTGTGTACAGTATTCTTTTTGAAATGTGTTCTGGGACAATCCAGTCCTAGTATAAAGGGACTAAACCTAATGTGCTATAGACAGAAGAAAGAAATTCAGACAGACTAAATCCGATTCCTTAGCGGTCTTACTGATGGAAGCATAGTCCTAGTAGCACCAAGACCAGTTGAATCCCCATCATTTAGGTCAGAAAGAGGACAGTGTTTAAGTCTGAGGACAAAAGTGACTTCATCTTGGCTGCAATGTACATGGTTTATCTTTTTATTATTTTTTTAATCTGGCTTATCTTAAAATCATAGTGAAGTGTCAGATATATCCCTGGATCAAGTGTTTGAAAGTAAAGCACCACATATGACTTTAATGGTTTTTGGTATTTGTGATCTGCTGGGAAACTATGCAAAAAAATGCAGATTGCTCAGGGGCAATTATGGTGTGTATGGCTCATGATGGATACAGTCAAGTCAGACTATATCAATATAAAATCTTACTAATTTATAAGGATACTGTCATCAAACTATATCAATATAAAATCTTAATAATTTATAAGGATACTGTCTTTTTGAATAAAAATGTCTTAAGTCTTAAAAAATACATGGATTGACAGATTGGATGACAAAACAAGACCTACCAACATGTTGTTTGCAAGAGACTCGCCTTACAAAGACATGCACAGACTACAGGTGAAAGGACCAGAAAAGATATATGATATAAATGAAAACTGAAAATAAGCACTGGTATCTATTTTCATTTCAGACTGAAGTAATTTCAACTCAAAATTAATCAGAAGAGATAAAATAGGTCACTTCATTGAAGGAATCATCCAGCAACAAGATAAGATAATACATATTTATGCCCCAAACACTAATGAATCTGCACATATAAAACAAACCCTTCTCAATATAAAGAATCAAATAGATCACAATTCAATAATACTGGGTGATTTTAGCACACCTCTGTCACCATTAAGTAGATTATTCAGACATACACTATGTGTGCTTCACAACTAAAAATTAGTACTAATCAACTGGAACTAACAGACATTTATAGACTCTATCATCCACCGACACCTGAATTCACTTTCTTTTCTGCATATATTCTTATTTAGTCTGGTGTAAGGGACCTACTGATCATATGGGCCAAAAGAAAGGATAGATTGCAATATAGTCCAGTAGGCATTGTTGTTTGTCCTACTCAAAACATCATCCAAAAATCAGTAATTGATTATAATTCCAAATGAAATTTGTGCTTTGTAATAGCCCATTCAGGATACTATGACAAAGTACCACACACTACATCACTTAGAAATAGAAATTTACCTCTTATAATTCTGGAAGTTTTTGGTGATTCCAGGATCAAGGTACTGTCCGATTTGGTGTGGGATGAGAGCCCATTTATTCATAGACAGCTGTCTGTACTCTAACCTCACATTGTAGAAGAGGCAAAGGATCTCTTTCAAGTCTCTTTTATAAGGGCACTCATCTTATTCATGAGGGCTCTACCTTCATGACCTAGTCACCTCACAAATGGCCCTATCTCTGTATACCATCAACTTATAGGTAAGGATTTCAACCTGAATTGTAGGAGAACATAAACTTTTGGACCACAGCATGCTGCTACCAGAATCCAAATATATCTACCCCAAAAGAGTGTTCAAGCCTATTATAAGACATTGGACTCCTAAATATTCCCTGCTGTGGTAGATCTCTGAATGTTCATGAAGTTTTATCCCACCAATACATATACATGATGTGCTGCAGAAAATCAAGATAACCAAAATATTTGCATACTGTAGTGTAAAAAAGAACAGAAACTAACCATGGGACAATACAACAAATGTGTACTTCTTTCTTACCACATAAACAGGAACTGATGAGGACTGAGACAAATGCATTCCCTAGACCAATAGATAAAATGCCAGATCCTGTTTTTAAACCATTTCAGTAAGGATACCATACTAGACAACTTACCAGTTGCTTAAATTTTTGATGATATATCATAATCTGCCACAATTCATCTGCTTTTTCTTGGAGTCAAGGAAAAGTTGAATGAAAATATGATGATGAGAACTCTGATATATTTCTTTTTTGGTGGCATTAATATCTCAGGCTATTCCTAGAATACAATATTGCTTCTTTTCTACTATTTTGGTGAGAACAAAGGGGCTGGTTGAAGACAACTCATAGGTTCCACTTGATTAAATCTGCCATAATAGTTCTTAGTGCACAGGTCATGTAACCTGAAGAAAGTAAGGATACTAGTCTTGAAGAATCTATAAACAAAGACACTCCAAAATACTAAATAAATGACCTTGACTTTTGAATATGTTTGGAGTGTTTAAAAATCATAAAAGGTCCAGCATGACTGAGTGTAGAGAAGGCAAGTGATAGTGAAGATTTTAACCTCTATCTTGCAGAACTGATAAGTCATGGAAAGAAATCATTTCAGAATTTTGAAGTTTAAAAAAAAAACAAAGTTAATGAACTAGATTTTTTTGTACTGGGATTTAAATCCATGAGTGCTCTACCACTGAATTTTAAAAATATTTTTTTGAGACAGGATCTTACTAAGTTGCTAAGGCTAACCTTGAAAAAGAGTACACTTGAAAATTTATAAACATAATTGTAGTAATTAATGGGATAATTAATCATTAAAATTCATAGTGCTTGAAACTTAATGATAATTAAAACCTATGAGACATTAATAGATGTTTACACATAAGAGATATAAATATAATGAAACTTATTAAAAATGAAGTGGTAATTTGAGAGAAAAAAACATCTTTCACAGTTTTATTTGGAAAAAAGAAAGGGTAAATATTAATGAGCTGTACATTCAAGATATATAGATTGGAAAACAGTAATAGAATATATCCCCCACATGTAAATAAAGGTAAGAAAAGCATGTAATGAATTAGAAAGCTCATCTACAATTAAGATGGTAAAAAATACAAGGGTTAATTCTTGGAGATATAACTAATAAAACTTAAAAATCTCTTATAGAGACACTAAACAGATTTGGTAAATAGTGAAAATATGATAATCAAGAAGTAAATTATAAGAATCACCCCAGTACTTATAACTTTAAGAAGTATATACAAAAACATACTCAAGATTGTAATCATTGATTGTTTTAATAGCCATTAAATGGGTTTCAAGCATACAAAATAATTTTTTCTTTTTCTTTTTTTTTTTTTTTTTTTGGCAGGTGGGAGGTACTGGGGATTGAACACAGGGCCTTGTGCATGCAAGGCAAGCACTCTACCTACTAATCTATATCCTTAGCCCTAAAATAATTTTTATATGGACTGATGTATCATTGATGAGGAAACCAGAAATATGCAGGAAAAGAGTGCAATATACCTGTCAGTTTACGAATTTAAATCTAAATCTTCATCACCTGGACGAAAAACCAAAATGTAAGTATTACAATGTAACTGGTAGAAAAATATAAAAGATGAATATTGTTCTTTAATCAACATCTGAATTTGGAGTGGTGGTTAGAGGGCATTGAACTCAGGGCACTTTACCACTAACTCACATGCTCAGCATTTTTTATTTTGAGATAGGCTCTCTCTCTCTTGCTGCAGCTAGCCTCAAACTTGCAATTCTCCTGACTCAGTTTCTCAAGTTTCTGGGATTATAGGTGTGTGCCACCATGCCCAGCCAACCTCTCAATTTTTATACTTTTCAAATTTAGATAATTTCAGGAGAGTATCTTGGGTTTTATTTTATTTTTGAGCAAAAATAAAATTTGTACTCATCGTTAACAAATAGTTATGCACCTTTAAATTATGTTTGGGTCAGCAACAAACCACACATAAAAATGTTTCCATAAATTTGTAATAAAGCCAAGAATTTCTGTTTCCTACTAACACCATAGCACTTAATATCATTAAACAATACATTACCCACATGTTTGTGGTGATACTGATTTAAATAAAACCTATTGCACAGTCATATGAAAATATAGTACATACAATTATGAATAGTACATAATGATTTATAATGATAACATGATTTATAATCATAATAATAATGCTACTTGTTTATGTATTTACTATATCTTTACTGTTTTTAGTGTACTTCTGCTAATAAAGAAAAATTTTACTGTAAAACAGTTTGTTGTGTTAAACTGACAAAAGGATCTTATATTCATTATATCTCACATTCACTAAATTAGTTTACTTATTTGATTGCTTGATTTTGATAAAATGACCTTTAAATTGTTAAAAAGTTTAATTTTCAAAAAGAAAAAAAAAACACACCACATCTGGTGATTGATATATACTCCTAGATTTGTATAAATGCATACATACATACTGTGATGTTCACACAAGAAAATCACTTAACACATGTCTGAATATATATCCTTGTCTATAGTTAATGTTATTTATGTTCAAAACTGTAGGATAATTTTTTAAAATTATTCCCATTGTCTATAAAAATATGAAGAGAAGCATACTTTCTTCACCAACAAAATTTCATTTGGGCTGGGGTGTTCTCTCAGCAGCAGAGTGCTTGCCTTGCCCATGTGAGACCATGGGTTCTACCCTCAGCACCACATAAAAATAAATAAACAAAATAAAGGTATGGTGTCCATGTGTAACAAAAAATATATTTTTTAAAAAATTTCATTTATGTTTTTTGAGATAGAAAGTGGTATATACTAATGTTTTTAATTAAATAAAAATTAATACTTCACTTCTCAATATATAAATTGAATTTGCCTCAGACATGTCCGGAGAAATCAATGACAGTGATAAGTACTCTGTATTTCTTTTGCACAGAAGAGTTCATTAAACATTTTACAAGCTTTGTATCAGAAAACTCATGCATTTAAATTTATGTAGACTCATAAAAAATATTGATTAAAGGGAAAGAATTTAGGAATTCTCTATTAAAATCTTCCTGGGTCACAACATAGCCTGTCCTAATGACAGAAAAAGTACACCCTAACAAGTGTGTCAAATCCCTACCCCCACACACCCTTCATATCCAGAATTTCCCTTGTTTTATTCCCCTTTGCTTAATGTCCTTTAATTGTAGATTCTAATCATCAACCTAACCACCCTAATTGGGAAGGATGCATACCTAATCTTCTCTAATAATTCCAACCTTATTGATCCCCCCATGACAAATGCAAGAAAACCTTGCTGCCAACATGCCCAATGATGCTTTTCGGAAAGCCCCCTCAGATAATGATAGAATCCCATGGAATCAATATGTCACTGCATACCTTATCTCCTTGATAAGAGGAATTTTTCTGGGGAAGAGCAACATCTATGCACCTGTGTGGGCACAGCTCCCTATATGAAATGCCCCAAAATTACATAAGCTACTTCAGTACCTGCTAAACAGGAAAAACAGTTCCCAACTATTATGCAGGAAATCAGTATGGCATGATGGATATTACACCAATATTGCTGGCTGCTGAGCCCATCAAAGGGGCAGCAACTGGCTGGATTAATGAATCTATATGAAGTCCAGACCTTCATCATGGATTTGTCTTTGTGACAAACTATACCCACATCCACTATGCACAAACTTGTGTTATGCCACCCTTTGCCATGCTAAGAATCAATGATACTGATGCATAAATACCTCTCATACAGAGATCCGCTGTGCAGTCAATCCATGGTTAGGGCACAGTTAGGACCAAATGGCTCATCAGGTCATCTGTTCTGAGTGAGGTTTTTAGAGGCAAGACCTGCCTGGTGTCACTTGGAGCAGGACATAAAAACTCTGGGCCTCTCTTTTTCTCAGATACTGGATGAGGGATGAAAAAAATACCCATGCCCAACCAGCCGTCTGCACTTGTGAACCTGAGCAGGGTGGGCACATCAGACAAACACACTCAGTCGCCCTTAATGTATGCCATGTATGCAGTACTCCATGCACTTGTCCCCACATCTCCACCCTTTGACTGTTCCACAAGGAATCCATCCAGCACTGCTCTTTTTTGTTTGGTGGACTTTACATGATACATAAACACCTCAAAATACAAGAAAAAAAGTATAACTATTATAAATAGTAGGGCCAGGGTAATACCATTATGAGCCTTTGCAACATAAACAGTCAGTGCCTTTCCTCCCCCCCTGATTCCACCAGGCTCAGCACAGAGGGAACTGGCCTATACAAACAAAATTTGAATGTGTGATTTCACTTAAAATGTTTGTCCTGTCATAGAGGGGATGCTCTTTGCATGTCAGCACCTGTGCAAAAAAGGCCAGCTCCCCTGGACAGGTGCAGAACTGGAGGCAATAACAGATGTAAGTGACCAAGAGTGGCTAGGAGCCACTTTTAGGAGAATGGAAAGATGGTCTCATACCCACCTGTGGCCCACTTATGCTGCCCTGTCCTGGGATCATTGCATGTCTTGGTCTGGGTGTCCCAAGTGTAGGTAAAAAAGAAAATGTATAGAGTGAACTGCCAAGAAAAGAAGAAAATGAAGGCAGAAGTTAGTGGGGGTTGTCAGAAAGAAAAAAGAAAGAGAAGAGAGGAAGGAATACATGGACTAATGGAAAAATTCCCCTGGAATTTAAGGTAGGTTAAAGATCACTTTCCGGAGTGAGCCACGCTTCTCTTAATCATGTGGTTTAATTCTTTCATAAATAACTGTGGTTATCCTATTTGTCCTCCATTTATATATCCCACACCTCATTCTCTCAAGTAAGACTTGAATTTTATGTGGATCTATCTTCAATGGTGCATGGAATGACATATCTTATCCTTGAGCTGGAAACAAAGTTCTATACTTAGTGGAAATTCTATCTTGTCCAAGGGCATATGGTGTAAAAAATTTGAATGTCTTTTAAACAGGACTCATATTTATGTATGGCTAAAACATTCATTTTTTTTATTTGTTATAAGTAGTTATACAGGACAGTAGAATGCATTTTTACACAGTGTAAAAAAATTTCTTCTGTCTGTCAATAGTGTAGGGTCACACAAATAGTGTAATCATTCATAGGTATAGAATAATAATGTCAGCCTCATTCCACCATCTTTTCCAAATCCATATCCACCTTTCTTCCCCTTATTTCCCTCTGCACAACTCAAAGTTAACATTTAAGTTTTGATTGCAGTGTGATGTGACTCCAATAACCTTTTTAATAATTATATATATATATATATAGTGCTGAGAATTGAACACAGTGCTTCACACATGCAAGGAAAGTGCACTACCACTAAGCCACATTCACAGCCCACCAACAACATTTTCATTTTGCATCTGTATATCAATTTGTCTAAGCGCCATCAGTGATATGACTGTCCTCTAAACATTGTGTATTCTTATAAAATATTCATAGGCAACAGACACATTGGTTTAATTCTTGATTATCTACTTTTTTCTTTCATCAATGTGTGTGTGTTTTTATGCCAGTACCACATTTTTGTAATTTCTATAAATTTCTATAGTAAGTTTTAAAATTACGAAGTCTGAGTTATATTTCTTTTAAAAATATTTTATTTTTGCTATCTGTGTCCCTTTTCTGTTTAGTTTGAATTTGATGACCAGCTGTCCTATTTCTGTGAAATAAAAAAATGTAGTTGGGATTTTTTACAAAGATTATTTTAGAGCTGTAGATTATTTTGTTCACCATTTCCCTTTTGTCAAACTAACTACATCATCTGTGAACATGGAATATCTTCTTATATATTTTGCATGATTTTATTTGAGGAAAGTTTTATACTTTTATGTACAAGCTTTTTATTTGATTTTGGTTATTTTTTCTATGAACTTATTTTTATGCAAATATAAATAATTTCTTTAAATTTTTACATTAAATTGTTCATTACTGTTATATAAATGAGATGATCTTTTCAGTATTTATCTTGTAACCAGTAATTTTGCTGAATTCATTATATTGTCTGTGGCAGTGATATTTTTAACCTACATTATTTGGCATCTTTTATAAATGGGATCGTATTATCTGTAAACAGAGATAGTTTATTTCTCCCTATCTAATTTTGTTGCTTTTTCCCCAACTAAATATTTAAATATATGTTGTCACCTTAGACAAAAATATTTATTGTTCTTTTATTGATCTGCTATAAAGAATTGAATGATTTTACCACACCTTTCTCACCACTGAAGAGATCTTCCAAAAATTTAGAATTAAAAAACTATAGAACTCAAAATAATAATATCAATAACATGGACTTTACTGACATATAAAGAATATTTCAACCTGCTTACAGGGAATATGCTTTCTTCTCAGCAGCACATGGATCCTTCTCTAAATAAACCATATAGTATGCCACAAAGCAACTCTTACAAAATTAAAAAAAAAAAGTAGAGATACTACCATGCACTTTATCAGATCATAATGGAATAAAATTGGTAATCAATGACTAAATAAAAAATGAAAATTAATCCCAAACCTGGAGACTAAATAATATGCTACTTAATGAACAATTGGTTGCAGAAGACATCAAGAGGAGATTAAAAAACTTCTTAGAGGTAAATGAGATAATAGACACAACATATCAAAATATCTGGAACACTATGAAAGCAGTAATAAGAAGAAAGTTCATTGCATGGAGTTCATTTTTTAAAAGAACAAAAAGTCATCAAATAAATTTCCCCACTTTTTATCTCAAAGCTCTAGAAAAAGAACAAATCCAGAGCAAAAGCAAAAGAAGGCAAGAAATAATTAAAATTAGAGCTGAAATCAATGAAATAAAAAAATTAAAAATTTACAAAACAAAAAGTTGGTACTTTGAAAAAAATAAGTAAAGTTGACATCCTTAGCTACACTGAAGAAGAGGAGAGAAAAAAACCCAAATTGCCAACATATTTCATAAAAGATAATGTCAAAACAGGCATTACAGAAGTACATAAAATAATTAAAATTGATTTTGAAAACTTATAATTCAATAAAATAGAAGATATTGAAGGCATTGACAAAATTCTTAACTCATACAACTTACCCAGATTGAATCAGGAAGATACACACAATGAAATAGAAGATGCTATCAGAAGCCTACCAACCAAGAAAAGCACAGAGCCAGAGAAATACACAGCCAAGTTCACCAATACCTGAAAAGGAGAACTACTATCAATACTATTCAATTTATTACAGAAAATAAAAAAAGAGGAAGCACTTCCAAACTCATTCTATGAGGCAAATATTACCTTGATTCCAAAACCAGACAAAGACACACCAAAAAGAAAAAAGAAAACTTTACACTAATATTTCTAATAAACATAGATGCGAAAATTCTCAATTAAATTCTAGCAAATCAAATACAAACATACCAAAAAGATTGTGCACCATGATCAAGTAGGATGAAAGGTTGGTTCAACATATGGAAATCAATGAATGTAATTCATCACATCGATAGACATAAAGATAAGAATCTATATGATTATCTCAATAGATGCAAAAAAAGCATTTGACAAAATAGAGCACCCCTTTATGTTTCAGACACTAGAAAAACTAGGAATAATAGGAACATATTTAAACATCATAAATGCTATCTATGCTAATCCCTAGGTCAACATCATTCTAAATGGAGAAAAATTGAAGGCATTCCCTCTAAAAAATGGGAGAAGACAGGGATGCCCTCTTTCACCACCTCTATTTAACATAGTTCTTGAAACACTCGACAGAGCAATTAGACAGACTAAAGAAATTAAAGAGATACATATGTGAAAAAGAAGAACATAAATTAACACTATTTGCTGATGATATAATTCTATACATAAAATAACCAGGAAGCTCCACCAGAACAAATTCTAGAACTAGAAAATGCATTTAGCAAAGTATCAGGATATAAAATCAACACCCATAAGTCAAACGCATTTCTGTATATCAGTGACAAATCTTCTGAGAGGAAAATAAGGAAAACTACTCTATTCACAGTAGCCTCAAAAAATAAAATAAAATACATGGAATCAACATAATGAAAGAGATAAAGGAGCTATACAATGAAAACTAAATACCCTAAATAAGAAAAAATTAAAGAAGACCTTAGAAGATGGAAAGATCTGCATTGCTCTTGGATAGGCAGAATTAATATTATCAAAATGACCGCACTACAAAAAGCACCATACAAATTTAATATAATTCCAATCAAAATCCCAATGGCATTCCTCAAAGAAATAGAAAAAGCAATTATAAAACTTATCTGGAAAAATAGAGACCCGGAATTGCTAAATCAATCTTTAGCAGGAAGAGTGAAGCAGGTGGCATCACTATATCAGACCTTAAACTGTACAACAGAGCAATAATAACAAAAACACCCTGGTATTTACACCAAAACAGACTAGTAGACCAATGGTACTGAATAGAGGACACAGAGACGAACCCACAAAACTACAATGATATTATATTATACAAAGATGACAAAAAACATACACTGGAGAAAAGATAGCCTCTTCATCAAATGGTGCTGGGAAAACTGGAAATCTATATGTGACAAAATAATATTAAACCCCTATCTCTGACCACGCACAAAACTCAACTCAATATATATCAAGGACATAGAAATTAAACAAAGACTCTGCATCTAGTAGAAAAAAAGTACACCCTAATCTTCATCATGTGGGATTAGGCTCCAAATTCCTTAATAAGACTCCGGTGGCACAAGAATTAAAATCAAGAATCAACAAATGGGAAAAAATCAAATTAAAATGTCTCTTTGTAGCAAAATAAACAATCTGTGAGGTATATAAAGAGCCTATATCTTGGAAGCAAATTTTTACCTCTCATCCATCAGATAAAGCATTAGTCTCTCAGGTATATAAAGAACTTAAAAAGCTAAGCACCAAAAACTAAACCAAATAACCAAATCAATAAATGGACCAAGCAATATTACCAAAAGTTCTTTATAGGTTTTATGCGATGCCAATCAAAATCCCAAAGGAATTTCATGTAGAAATAGAAAAAGCAATCATGAAATTCATATAGAAAAATAAAAGACCCAGAATAGCAAAAATAATTCTAAGCAGGAAGTGTGAATCAGGCAGTATAGGGATACCAGACTTCAAAATATACTACAGAGCAATAGTAACAAAAACAGCATGGTACTGGTACCAAAACAGGCAGGTTGACCAATGGTACAGAATAGAGGACACAGAGACTAATTCACAAAATTACAACTATCTTATATTTGATAAAGGTGCTAAAAGCATGCAATGGAGGAAGGATAGCATCTTCAACAAATGGTTCTGGGAAAACTGGAAATCCATATGCAACAAAATGAAACTGGATAACATTCTCTCACCATGCACAAAAGTTAACTCAAAATGGATCAAAGAGCTTGATATCAAATCAGAGACTCTACGTCTGATAGAAGGAAAAGTTGGCTCCAATCTACATATTGCGGGGCCGGGCTCCAAATTCCTTAATAGGACACCCACAGAACAAGTGTTAATAACAAGAATCAACAAATGGGACTTACTCAAACTAAAAAGTTTTTTCTCAGCAAGAGAAACAATAAGAGAGGTAAATAGGGAGCCTACATCCTGGGAACAAATTTTTACTCCTCACACTTCAGATAGAGCCCAAATATCCAGAGTATACTAAGAACTCAAAAAATTAAACAATAAGAAAACAAATAAACCAATCAACAAATGGGCCAAAGACCTGAACAGACACATCTCAAAGGAGGACATACAATCAATCAACAAGTACATGAAAAAATGCTCACCATCCCTAGCAGTCAGAGAAATGCAAATAAAAAACACCCTAAGATACCATCTCAATCCAGTAAGATTGGCAGCCATTATGAAGTCAAACAACAACAAGTGCTGGTGAGGATGTGGGGAAAAGGGTACATTTGTACATTGCTAGTGGGACTGCAAATTAGTGCGGGCAATTTGGAAAGCAGTATGGAGATTCCTTGGAAAGCTTGGAATAGAACCACCATTTGACCCAACTATTCCCCTTCTTGGACTATCCCCTAAAGACCTTAAAAGAGCATACCATAGGGATACTGCTACATTGATGTTCATAGCAGCACAATTCACAATAGCTGGATTGTGGATCCAACCTAGATGCTCTTCAATAGATGAATGGATAAAAAATGTGGCATTTATACACAACGGAGTGCTACTCAGCACTAAAAAATGACAAAATCATGGAATTTGCAGGGAAATGGATGGCATTAGAGCAGATTATGCTTAGTGAAGGTAGCCAATCCCTAAAAAACAAATGCCAAATATCTTCTTTGATATAAGGAGAACAACTAAGAGCAGGGAGGAAGAGCATGAGAAGATTAACATTAAACAGGGATGAGAGATGGGAGGGAAAGGAAGAGAGAAGGGAAATTGCATGGAAATGGAAGGAGACCCTCATTGTTATACAAAATTACATATAAGGGGAAGTGAGGGTAAAGGGGAAAAAGAGGGGGAGAAATAAATTACAGTAGATGGGGTAGAGAGAGAAGATGGAAGGGGAGAAGAGGGGAGGGGGGACAATACAGGATAGGAAAGGCAACAGAATACAACAGACATTAGTATGGCAATATGTAAAGTGGATGTGTAACAGATGTGATTCTGCAATCTGAATACGGGGCAAAAATGGGAATTCATAACCCACTTGAATCAAATATATGAAATATGACATGTCAAGAACTATGTAATGTTTTGAACAACCAATAATAAAAATTAATAAAAAATAAATAAATGGGCCAAGGACCTGAACAGACACTTCTCAGAAGAGGATATAAAATCAATCCACAAATATATGAAAAAATGTTCATTATCTCTAAGAATTAGAGAATTGCAAACCAAAGCTACTCAAAGATATCATCTCACTGTATCCAGAATGGTAGCTATTATGAAGACAAACTACAATAATTTTGGTGAGGATGTAGGGCAAAAGTTACACTTATACATTGATGGCAGGACTGCAAGTTGGTGCAGATTCCTTTGAAAATTGAGAATGGAACCACCGCTTGACCCAGCTCTCCTATTTTTTGTTTATAACCAAAGAACTTGAAAAACAGCATATTATAGGGACACAGCCACATCAATATTTATATCAGCACAATTCACAATAGCTAAACTGTGGGACCAAGGTAGATGCCCTTCAGTAGAGAAATGGATTAAAAATTTATATATATATACCCATTTAATTTTTATTCTATATAGCACATAATATTATCATCTCCACTGTACAAACCAGAAAACTGAGGCACAAATAAGTCATGTGACTTGTTCAAGAGCACAATGCTCTTAAATGGCAGGAGTAGAAATTCACAGCCATATTTGTCTGCCTGTAGAGCCCAAACCACCAACCACAGGGCATACATAGGGTTCTTCCTAATTAACTTTCTATTCACCCATGTCTTACCACATTTCTATACTACTGACATCTCCTTTTGGTTTTGGCACTCACCTCTCAGATCAGCTCTTCTTTCACTGATTCCTTTAAGTGTTATGGGGAGATCAGGAATCACTGATTAGTTCTTTCCTCATATCCTCTAAAATATATATTTATATTTATAGTTTCTTTTAGTTTTCTAATATTATTTTCTACATTTATGTGTTTGGTCCATTTTGAGTTTCTGTAGATGGGATAAATGGATTTCCAAATTAATTATTTGTATTTAGTTATCTATCATTTTAGCAACACCTGTTTCAAAGCTATTCATTTAAAATAATTTGTGTATAGGCAAATTTGTAGACTCTCAGCTCTATTCCTTAATTCCACATATATATTTTTCTGTCGATACCATACTATATTGATTACTTATGATTTTTAGCAAGTTTCAAATAGAGAAAAAGCATGGTCCTCCTAGATTTTTTTTCCCATTCAAGATTGTTTTGGTTATTTGAAAGCCTGTGTGATTTCATGTATAAATTTTAGAATCAGACTGTCAATTTCCATAAAGAAACAATCTGAGATGCTGAAAGTGAGAGCAGTGGCATTTTAGGCCAATATCACCATGTTTTGCATGTTAAGAATATTTGACTTCCCAATCCATGAACATAAGATTTTTTTCACCTTTGTTCAGATCTTTAACTTAAAAATATATAAAAAAGTCATAATTTTCATCTTGTAACTTTTTCACTTTTTTTCATGAAATTTACTGTTTAACATTTTTATTATTTTTTAGATTGACCTCTTTCTATGTTGCACAGAGTGATCTTGAACTCATGGTCTCAAGAGGTCCTCCCCAATTAAGCACGCAACTATCTGGTACTATGATTTCCTACAATAGGCAGGTAATCTTTTATTATTTTGATGTTATTGTAAATAATTTTATTTCATGAAACACTTGGACACTCTTGCTAAAAATATAAACTAATACTGACAACATGAATAATAATGTGGGAGTTTCAAACAATTAAAACTAGAAAAACCATATGACTCAGATATTTTTCTACCATATACTGTATTTTCCAGGTCCTCAAAAGATCAGAAATAATAGAACACATATATGTATATGTTCATGGACAAGGAGACTTAATAGATGAACTAACATGATAATGAGATGAGTAGTCCTCAAAGCTGCTGACTATAAGATGGAAAAAAATGAAAACTTATAAGATCACAGGCCAAGAAATTGGAAACTTCTTAAATCAAATTCAGTGAAGCAGCTATTGTCCAAGACAGAAGGATTAAAAGGCTCATGTAGAGGCAATGGTGCAAGTCCACATTCAAAGACTGAAAAATCTGATGTCAGATGTCCAGAGGTCACACAACAAGAGGGAGAAAAACAAAACAAAACAAAACAAAACAAAAACTAATCTATAAAGATAGAAGCACAAGCCAGTGACAGTCTTCCTTCTCTATTTATTCAAATACAATGGACTGGATGGTTTTATGTACATTCATGACACCTCTTCCCCACTGGTTTCTGACCCAATTTTTGAAACACACTCAGGAACACCCAGAGGTATTTTATATCAATTTTCTAGGAATACCTAAATCTGCTCAGGTTGACCACTCAAAGTAACAATTACAAAAACCAAAAAATAAAAATAAAATCCAACTTTGAGAATATCTGCACTCCCAATAAACTGAAACACTACCCATAAAAGCCATTTCATATAAAAACTTAAATGTCTATAAAATAAAATAAAATAAAAAGTACCTGGGGTTGAGGCTGTATCTCAGTGGTAGAATGCTAATCTGCACATGTGAGACACTGTATTTTATCTTCAATACCACATAAAAAATCAATGAATAAATAAAAATAAAAAGATATTCTTTCCTTGTAGAATTAAAAAAATAAAACCCTAAATATAAAATCTGTATATATATATATGATATACATATAATGTATAAATAATTTATAGCAAATACATTTACACATGCATATTTAATTTACACATGCATATTTATCTATGTTCATATGTTCATATATCCATACTATATATATGTGTGTGTGTGTGTGTGTGTGTATATATATGTATATATACACACACACACACACACACACACACACACACACACACAGATAGAAACAGACAGGTATAATTTCTTGTTTTTAAAAATTTTCTTGAGTCAGAATCTTTTATGCTGCTGAGAATGTCACTAAGATACTGAGGCTGGCCACTAAACTTTGATTTTTAAAGAAAGATGCTGTAGGTGGCTGTAATGTAATAAGAGGCTGTCTTAAAAATAAATAGTAAAAATTACTGAGGATATATCTCAATAAAAATGCAACCCTGAATTCAAACTCCCTATTTTTTTCACCATTTAAATTAATATGGATGAAGATGGAGAACTTCATGTGAAGTGAAATTATCAAGACACAGAAAGAAATAAGAAATGCATTGCATACTCTGTGTTTAGAACCCTGTCCCAACCAACCAAAAAAAATGAGTGCACACAAATAAAATGTTGTGTATTTCAGGATGATAGTTAACAGTAATGCATCACATTCTGAAAATCCCAATGACAGTAGAATTTTAGGTATTCCTAATACAGAATAAAGTAATTTTGTGAGATGATGGATTTTTTAACATAAAAACATACATATTAATGTGATTAAATGTAATTTTTTCATGCATACATTCACAGATATTAATAATATCATTATATACTTATTCCATCTTTGTTACCTTTCTACACACCCTAGATATAGTAATCAATATTCTATTTTAACAAAATTTTATTTTAGTTATCTTGAGTAAGAGATGTAATAGATTTCTGTCTCCTTATTCACTTAAAACACATCATTCAATTTATTTATATTTATGTCTGAGTAATACTGCATTTTGAATATATAATATACTTTCTGGTAGATATATTAAGTTGTTCAGGTAAAACTGATTTTTCTTTTTATATGTATCACTAAGCACAGTTATAAAACTTAAACTTATATCACAAAAGAAGGAAACAACAGAACCCCCCCCCCAAAAAAAATACAGGGAACTGCTTTTTGGCCTATTTTTATTAAACTAAAAAGAAGCAATCCAAAACATATAAATAAATAAATAAGATTTTCTTTACTTTAAATTTATCTATAAACAAGATATCAATATGTTAATTCTCTTTGTAACTGTCACACACAAAACTAACTTTATAGTGTTCAGTAGATTATATTACATTACACAGAAAACCTGCTCTAGGGCAACCAATGAAATAAAACATCAGTGTGATAGACAATGTATGATTCATACTCTTTCTGCACATGTATACTTTTGGTGTTACAATTATTTTGCTCAATACTCCCAAGTTTATGTCATCAATCAATATATCTATAATTGAAATCTTCAGTTATTACAAAGATAGAAAGGAGAGAGAGAGAGAGAGAGAGAGAGAGAGAGAGAGAGAGAGAGTTGGTTTTAAACTTTGTCATTCTACCTGATTACTACCAAAGTCTAGGCAAGGAGTTCTGCCCATGGTGATTCACGAGAAGTATTGCCAAGCACACTTCTCTTCAAGCAAGGTTCATCTTGAGCAAAATTTTTTGTGGGCTTGAATGCTAGAAAGCAGGTGAGGTGGAAGTAGCATGGTGGGTATGCAGATGGTGTGTGAGAGTTAGGAAATTTGACCAAGTCCTATAAATAATCATTTTTAAATATCTATATTTAATTTTATATGGTGCTGAGGATCAAACCCAGTGCCTCACACATGCAAGGCAAGTGCTGTACCACTGAGCTACAGCCCATCCCCAAATAATCTTTTTAAAAAAAAAAATGCATCAACTGCATTTTTTACATTATATGTATCTTCTATGATTCTACAATTAAACCTCAGAGACTCTGTTCTTTATACCCTGTTAGCTCAACACAGATTTTCTTAGAGTCCTCTTCCTTACACTTTGAAATAATTATTTGCTCTTCCTCACAGCACTTGTACACATATCTCTCTCAAACAATTTTTTTTTTATATCTGGGGAACTTTTAAATGCTGAATAATTGCCAGGTGAATTAATAGTTGGTGTTCCACTTTCTAAGATGTGAAGAGCCATATCCTCTCTCTGTGGTCTCCGTCTTTTCACATAAAAAATGGCAAAATTACTACATGTTTGCAACCCTAAATTTCATCCTGATCCAACTCTAATTATTTGAAAGTAAAGGATGCAATCCTTGCCATGGTTTGTGGAACACAAGTGTAATTTCAGTTACATAGGAGGCTGAGTCTAGAGGATCACAGCTTTTAGTTGAGTCTCAATTACTTAGAAAGACCTTGTCTAAAAATAAAATTTAAAAGCCTGGTAATATAGCTCACTGGTATAACATACTTAGGCCCAATCTGCAGTACCAAAGTGATAAAACATAATTTCTGCCCTCTTTCTTTAAAGATAAAGCCCTTAGGAAAAAAAAGAGGACTTAGGGATGTGACTAGATCTGGTAAAAGAAAGCCATGTGTTCTGTTTTTTCATTTTTACCTTTTAAGAACTTTCTAAAAATTATCCTAAGTATTTTGTTTTTGATATGATTATTATGAAAATGGTTTTTAATTTAAAATATAAATATTCATATGCTTATATACATTAACAACTGATTGATCTTTAATCTTGTTACTTTTCTGAGCTCACTTATAGATACTAAAAGTTAGTGATAAAATTTTACTTTTAAAATATCCACTTGAAAATACTTCTATCTAATACCTCATTTGGAAAAAATTAAACAATTGAGGCAGTAAGAGACAGAAGCAAGTTACAATGCCTCTTATTTTTACAAAGGCAAAAATATTGCTGAAATTTTCAGCCATCTGTAATCACTATGAGTCAGAAAGCAAGACAACAAATTTCCACAAACACACATTCAAGACACAGTAGATGATAGATACAGTAGCCAGCAAATCTTTCTTATCTCAATCTAGAAGGAGATAGAATAAAGAAAGTAACCCATCAATCTTAAAAACTTAAAAATAGTAATTGCAAAGACATTAATTTAAGCATCATACCTCCCCTTATATAGAAAAGGGTTGATCAATGCAAATTAAAAAAAACATGTCATATTTTGCCTGAAAATATTACTTCAGGTACAAATTATGAGAGGTAGTCTAAAGCAAAGTTGGAAATGTTCTTAATAGCATAATACATAGTTTCCATTCCATAGAAGCTTAGTACTTTAGATTAAAGAAGTTTTATGACCAAACCACTGATGTTTCTGACAAAAAATAGTAATCTTCAATTATATTTTGCAAAAGATTTGCACAGCTTTGACAACTACTATTTAGTTTTAACATCTATTTTTCATATTAGCATTTAGTCACATAGTTAATTTAAATTTCGGAAAAAAATCTTACTTTGCCACTTGAAACATAAACATAAATGTAAATGCTTAAAATAATAAGAGTTTATTCTTTGAAAGTGAAGAACGTTTAAGTATCTTGACAACAGAATACTCTCACTTTGTCTGCAGAGCCACACTCCTTCAAAACTATGTAGGAAAAAAAAAACTACTCTAGATTCCAGAGATTGTGGGCATTGCTCTGTTTATGGTCATAAAATATTTTCTTGTTTTTGTTCTGATGTAACCCTAAAAAATAACACAATAGTACATGATGGTACACAAACAGCTACCGTCAAAACTCACACAGTCTATGTCCGTAGCACAGAAGATGGCAGATACCTGTGAGCTTGTCTTTGCTTACAGTAATTGCCAGAATTTAAGAAAATGAAGCTATAAGGACAATAAAAGGAAGAAAGATATGGCACCATGGGCCTTCAAACTGAAGCAGTTCAGGAAACAGATTCACAAAAATATGGAATGAAGAGAGAGCTGCTTAGAACACTACCTGTGAAATATTTAAAAATTCAGAGATCATCAAACCTAAATATGCTCATTGAACATAGTCAAACTCAAAAGCACAGCAGAGGATACAGCCCTGTTAAGATAGCAGAGGCAGTTCCACTCCCAGTGGGCTCACTTGATTGTCTGTACCAAGGCCAGAGTCATTCTTTGTTGGTACCTAGTGATGTGTGGATAGCCAAATGCCTTGAATGGTCTCAACAGGGGTCTTTCCTGAGAAAGAAGTGTTGGCTCATTGCTGGCTCCTGACAACTACACAGAGATGGCCAAGCAGACCAGAGCTGAGACAGGAGAGGCCACTGCTAAGGAACATATTTTCACCCACCAGTCAGAGGACAGAGTGGATAGATGCAGACCAAATACAGGGGTGTTTTGTGTGTCTCAGTGGGTTTGTGTTTCCATTTGTCCTGAGAACATGAAGAAAAAACTTTGTTGTTGTTGTTGTTGTTGTTGGTTTGAAATGGACTGTTAACTAGTGTGCCTTTTTATGTCAGTGGACCCCACTGGGTCTGTGGTTAAAGAGAGTAGAGAGAAGAATGCAGCCGTGAATGTGTCCTGTCTAGTGGAAATCTTTGCAGGACTCCTCATGGCCAATTTATGAATGGACTGCTGCTTGCCTTGCAGATGGGCAACACCTACCAAGATCCTAAGTTCCTGTATTCTTCCTGAATTTTGGCCACTCTCTGAAGGGGTTCGAGGTTTTGTGTCTAAGATGTGTACCACATTCAAGCTCTGTGACATGGCCATGGACTGGATTGCTGAAGGGCATGCCAAGCATCTCAGAAAACTCAAAAATTAGCACAACTGGTAAGGATCTCTCTGGAGAATCCCTGCTTGGATAAATAGTAAGCCAAGTTGCATGATCAGGAGCTGTCAGTGCCACAGTGTTCAATTAAAGAAAAGTTTTTCTCCAGGCTTCTTTCTTCCCTATTGTTCTGTTCCCCTGAATGTCAGGGAGGTGTTTGCCTTAGGGCACTCCTTTGGGACTCCTCAAGAAAAACAGATTCAAATGGAAATGAAGAGGCCTAATCTGTGCCTTTGAAGTAAAGTGCTTTGTAAAAGCTGTGTCTGAATCAGACTCTTGGCCCTGAGTGTGGCTCTGAATTACATTCTCAGCACCCCAGCAAACTCAAGAAAAATCCCATGTGTCCATCCGAATCTAAAAGGATGAAAAAGAAGTGTACTATGGGATGAAGTCTCTTGCCTTCCTCTGGTCAGGCTCCTGACCCCTATGAAGTCAGAACAGGGATCCTCTGGGTCAAATGAGTTGTTGCACGCCCTCCAGTAACTAGCACACAGGTGTTTGGGTTTTTTCATGAGTCCAGTACACATAAAGAATCTACCCCTGGCAGGCAGTAGGCCTCTAATTTGACAAGCAGAGCAATATTAACTACAGGCCCATTTTATCTATCCTGTTTCTCAGGAAGGGTGTCCAGGCCACCATGACATTTTGCATATGATGGGCATGAGAGCTTTCTTTGTACACCTTCTAAGGCTGCTCACCCTATAGAACCCCCAGCCAGAATGTTATGATGAGTGTCTGTATGGAAGAAGATGACTGCCATGTGAGAGTGTTTTTGTTAGAATAGTGGTCTTTTGTGTGGTGGTTGGAAAAGATGACTGGGTCCACCTCAGCTTGAACTCTGTTGTGATGCCATTAGAGACTGAGTACTGGAACTGATCACAGAGAACCATTGCCATGAATTGTGTTGGGATTTTAGAAGGCCAGGCATTAGAGGAGCCTTTGGAAACTGAGATCTAGGCCGAGGGTGGCTTTCTCCACAGCACTGGGAATCTCAGCCAGGATTTCACATGATTCTGTTGTTAAAGCCTTCTCAGCTATAGTTGAGAGCCAAAACTCACAGGAACCTCATATTTTAGACCCCAATGGGCCTGGATTCCTGTGACTTTTCGCCACTCCTTGGGAACCTTGCCTGCATGTGATCTCCAGAGCTTTTACTAAAAGGAGATTCCTCAACACTCAATGGCTCCTGAATGAATTAAAACCCACAGTGTCCACTTCTTCATTCTTGAAATATGGCTAGGCCAATACCATGAAGTTTTTGAGAATTGCATGACCAGAAGTCCCTGGAGAACTTTAGATCTCCTGTTGCTCATCATGACTGAACCACCGAGTGCCATTTTTGACTGAGTATAATTCATGAGCATGGTGAAGAACAGAGAGGCCAGTGAGTAGGAGCCAGCAGGGAACTGGGCCTAGAGCAATGGAGTGCAGGTGTGTGATCCAACATCTGTTGCGAGCCCCTGTGGTTCTTTCATTGGTTTCCAAATGACATTTGACTGACAAGGTGCAGCCAGTAGACCCGAAAATATAAAGGCATGTTGTTGTGGGGAGAGGATTTGATGTGATGCTCACAAACAAGTTGCTATGCTCAAGTGGGAAAGATACATGGGGTAGCAGCCCAGTTTGTGTTTTGGCCTTCAGACACTGACACACCCCACATGGCAGATCTCCCTCCACCACTGTGTCCTGTTTGACCTTTTTGTATTTCAAAAACAAACACCAACTTTCCAGGGAAGCTGTAAGAAATGCCATTAAAACTGGGCTTTGAGCCAAAGGCTTCACAATGCACCAGGGAAACATTCATACCCCAACGACCACAGTTACCTGCATAGATAGGATTCAGCTCTGCTGCCTCCTGTTCCTATTGGAAAATATGAACCCATGTCCTCCTGTTCACATAGACTCAGACCAAGCTTTCATGATCTCACTACAAAGGACGCTAAAACACAAAGCTATATTTCTCGTGGACGAATGACAGAGGCAGATAGTCAAGAAGTCATTAGGCCAGCAAAGTTCCATGCTTGTGGAATGTTTACCCTGTCCTCTACTTTTGGGATCTCTTATTTGTGAGCTCCTCAGAATTTCCAATTCCAGATATGTATTCACAGATTTTTTTCCTCTTCTCCTCTCATTGTGTCTTCTTTGGGGTGATAGTAATGTCCAGGCATTATGGTGGATGACAGTGGAAGATTTTTATGTGCCTCGTGCTCCCATATGTATTACACTCATTTTCGGTTTTGTCATTTGAAATATTGAATCTCTGACACTAACCCATAACCTTCTAGGCTCTGACTACTTATCCTAACATCAATAAAAATAATCCTAAAGGAATAGAAGTAGAGGCATTTGATAGGAGGCATGGTGTATTCTTGGACTTGCCTTTTGCTTCATCAGAGATACATATTATAAAACCTGTGACACATTTTTCTCATTTTACTTCTCCAAGAATTTTCAAAATCAACAAATATGTAACTTCCTGACTCCCTGTCTCTGTCGCCTGGGTCACAATGTATATTTTTATATACCTATATATAATCCTACTGCCATCACAGGTATATTTTTGAGAGTACTCTCACTTTGGTAAATACGAATTTCATGAAGAGATCACTGCCCCCCAATACAATGAGGTAACTGAAAATTCAAGCTGCGGTGAGCTTTATACTTCAACAAGTTTAGACATGAAACAATGTATAGAAAAATGAATATTTTGGGTACATTTGTGAAGGATATATATCCCCTTATGAATTTCAATTGAAATACATACTATTACATTTTAATGTTATATATATATATATATATATATATATATATATATATATATATATATATATATAATGAATTTGCAAACATGAACTATATGTGTCATATACTTATACTACCTTGATTCTTTCATGTCCATCTGTGTGGATTTATAATCAACTTTTCATAACCTTCTAGGCATCACAGACCCTTTTGGTACGAGGTCAAGGTAGATTAATCTCCTGTTTTTATTTGGCACATATTAGACTTTCTTACCTTAGGTCTCTGATCTCTGCCAGAGGTCACCCAGGGTCCAAAAAAGGTCTTCGTCCCCCTTCTTTTTTTTTGTTTAGTATTTATTTTTTAGTTGTAGTTGGACACAGTACCTTTATTTGATTGTATGTGGTGCTGAGGATCAAACCCATGGCCCTGAACTTGCCAGGCGAGCGTGCTACCACTGAGCCACAACGCCAGCCCTTCATTTCCATTCTTGCGATCAACTGACTTTTGTAAGTTCAAGAAAAACTAAAGCCTCTAACATCCTCCATGCAGTGCTCTTTCTTGTTTCATTGGGCATTTCGCAATAGATGAGGCTACTTTTTAGCTCGGTTTTCTGTCTCATGAACAGCCATTAATATTGGGCAACCAAATTTCTGTCTCAAACATATAAATCACTATTAGACTTTTAAAACCATTGATAAGAGATGAAAGTTCCAATGTAACCTCTGAAAATCACATGTATCTATCATTAAAAGGAAAATTATTCAAGACTGTTTGTTTTCTGATCTTCTTCTACATTGCTACTCTCACAAAGGACCTAGATTTTTTAATTCAGATTTTGTTTATCTTCAATACCTAGAAAATTTTCTCCAACTTATTATCAAGAGTCTAGTGTATATTAGACTAAATTAGACCCCTGAGATGCTAAAACATGCCTTTATTTCTTTATTTTAAAATATTTTCAGTAGTCTATTATAGTTACATATAATAATGGAGTTTGTTTTTACATAATCATACATGCATGGAATTAATTTGCCCCATTTCATTCTTGACTCCATTATTTTCTGATTTAATCCCTAAAACTCCAAAGTAGTATCCTATAAGTCAAGGATGCAAAACTTGTTTCTAGAATTAATAATGAGGAAACTATGAAAATTATGAAAGTGCCAATAGTATTTTCTTTCAAATTAATATGAAAGTAAGGTATGTCTCTAGCTGATCTCTGTTGAATTACTTCAACTTCAATGCACAGAAAACATTCATTGTGAATAACTTTTGAACAAAGTATTATGGATAAATGAACACTGGATAGAGAAAAAGCCAATAGTTATAAAGGAGTGGATATTCTAAGAAAAATAAAAATGAAAAATTCAGGCTGCAGTCAAGAGAGTGATTCTTGATCTCAAGCCATGCAGGCATTTGTGAACTTCTCCAGGAGGCACTGAGGATTTCATTTATGAAGAACCTCAAGGGAAAGGCTTCTATCCCAGTACTTTACACATAATGGATATATGCCCCATGGGATATCGCTTTTACTCCAATTCACCACTTATTAGGTGCTTTTATATTCTAGGCATTGCTCCTGTTACCAATGCATCAAGGTCTGAGTTGAAAACACCATCTTTGAGGTTTCTGTCTCAAAACTGTTCTGCTGACTCTCAATTGGATATCTATAGACACACACTCAACCAGTTGATGCATGCCATATTCATTTCTTCCAACTTGTTTGGAAGGGATTTAACAATCCAATGAGAAACTGCAATTGGTGGGAAAGAGAAGCGATGGATAACAGTCCCTCTGTGCACCCTGGTTCAAGAATTCTCACTTTTGTTTTACATGACACTTTAAAGGATCTATAGAGGAATTAATCCACAGTTTAGATAAACTTAGTAATTTATCCTTCAATTAGCTTTCTTTCCATTTTTCCACTCTTAGAAATTCCTATCGCGAATTTGTTGGGGCCACTCATTCCTGTTTCCTCCTGGAAACACACACACACACACACACACACACACACACACACACACACTTCATTTTAGCTCTAGTTTTAATGGGGACCAAACTTTGAATTTTGAATGGTAAGTGCTCTAGAAAGCAGTGCTTTGGTAATATTGAACCACTATAAATCTAGTAACACTGGTGGTAAATGGAGTGATGGTAGACAGTGCGTGGCTTAAAAAAGCATCATGGAATTGTCACATAGTAGAATGGAATAAGATAAAGTAGGAAGTTGAATCATTAGCTTATACAGAATAGCTATATTTAAACCATATCTGGGCAATTAAATTATAAATGATATCAAGTTGACTGGTAGCTTTAGAGGCCTTGAGAAATGAATATGACATGTTCAGAGTTAGGCAACTGTCAACTCAAGGCATAACACAAGAGTTAGAATGACTCTCTGCACATATTTAAATAGACACCTAATGCCAATATTCACAGGGTGTTTGTACTGAATATCAAACTCAGGGCTGAGCCCAAACTACTTAAGCTACAATGTTGAGTAAATGCAAACCCTCAAAAAAATCTGTGATAATACCTTTAGTATTATGGGAGGAACCAAGTGATATCCTCAGACTCGAGAAGGGGAACTTTGAATTTATTACCATAAGTAAATTGAATGCTCTAATCTTCTCCTAAACCCCTCAGCCAGAAGTGGCAGCCTTCTTGTAAGTAGTGGCCTTGAGATATGGTCAATATTTCCCAATTTATATATCTAAATTGGGATATCTGATCAAAATATTGGCCAAAACCTCCCTCACTGCATCCATGATGATAACTATGGTCAACACAATCCAAGAAAAGAAACACAATGCACATTGTAAGAGAAAATAGTGTATACATCCCTCCCCCATATTTTGAGCTATCTGATTATTTACTGGAAGAAAGCAGAGTATACTATGTTAGAATGAGTCTGAGGGTATTTGATAGTGAGGCTGAATGTAAGGCTGCATAGGAAATGGACAAAAGTGAACAGAAGGTTGATAGCAGGTGCCACAGTGAAAAACCATGCTTTCTCACTGAGTTTTCTAATGTAGTTGAGGTCTCATTTATTGAAAGCAAGGCAGAGTCCCCTTTAGGAAGTAATCCACAGTACCACTGCTTATAAACTTAATATATAATTTCCCATCACTTTGCCATAGGTACCTTAACCAGAAAGGTCCTTATCAGACCTTTGGGTGCTTACCAAAAAATTTGTACTGTAGAGAGAGATATATATCCACCATTAGCAATTGTCGTTGGTAAGGCCTCTGAATCAATATTGATACCAGTGCTCTAGTAGAGGTATCATGGAACCTAGAATGTGGGTTTATGATCAATCCTAAATGGAGTACTGGCATAAATTAATCTTGCAAAAGGATCAGTGGTTTAATGACACATCTCAGATCTGAGTACATAATTGGGATATAGCACCTGGCAGAGACCTACTATTTGTGTCTCAGCCTATAGAGACAGAGCCAATCCTCATTCCTGTTCTATGGGATTACTTTCCAAAGAACCATCTATATACATGCCCTCATTTCAGATTATGCTTTCAGAGAGAAATCTAGCTTAAACAATGCCTCAATGAACTATATAAACCAAGAGTCATTTCTAAATTTTCTAATAAATTCATGGGGAGAAAAGTTGTATTGCTTGCTTTGGAGCTTGACCTACCTGCTGGACACCTGTAATAGGAAACAGTCATCATACAGGTGAACCCGCTTCTAAAGAAAGCCATAAGAGAACAAAGAAAATATGGAAACAAGCCAATAACTCATAAAGCCATTCGAGTAACACATACACATTTCCTTAATGCATCAGTTAATTGGGTCAGTTTGTTACATTGTACACATAAGCAATTTTGATTTGTATTTCTGCAGAAAATATATACCTATGAGAAACCCAGGCACTTATTCCTGAGTGGTCTGGGTCCCTGGTTACATGCACTCATTAGGATATGGTAATGTACTGTTAAAATTGGACATGAAAGTGCCAGTAGACATCCCAGTGTATCAAGTGTCAAAGAGTCTTCCATGTCCTGACAAGGAAGCACACTGTACTTTTTGGGGATCAGTGTCAATTACAATTGCTTATATGACAATTTATTTTTAATTTTCCTGCTGATCTGCTGCCATTAGAAGACAAAAGTGACCAAGTGCAGCTGCAATTTTTAAGGTGAGTGAAATTCGTGTTATATCTCCTGGTTAAGAGGAACACTCACCCAAGCTTGACCAGAAATGAAGGGGATTCTGAGAGACTGGATTCTTGATTTTAAGTCCTAGACAGTCCTAGGACAAATTTATCACATTATTCTTCATAAAGGTATTTCCTCCTTAAGAAGAAGGTGTTTGCTAGGTATGTTGGGAATCACCTGTCTTCATCCTTCTAGATCCTAAACTCATATATTGGGATCTAGCTCTTGGCTTCACAATGCTATATAATGAGTGTTGGTTTAAAAATATTGCCCTATGCTGAGAGAATGTCAACTCTAGCTGGTTCCTCAGTGGTGACTTTCAGAGACAAAGGTACTGTGTAGCTTGTTCTCTAACCCTGGTGTGTTAGATCTTTTGAAGAGATTGGGGGTTAAGAGTCTTTTTTATGAATTAAGCATGATGGGTGCACAAATGGACCTAAGCAGCCCAAGCAAAAGGACTATCCAGGTATTTCCTATTCCCTGCTTAGTAGAACTCATGCAGCGATACACTCAGCCATTTCTGGTGTCTGCACATGTCTGAATGTGGACCAATGCATGACTCATCAGAGCAGGTGCCAGTGGGTAAATATCCTCCTTTTCTATTCCTTATAATATAATATAAAGCTCATTCTACGTGACTTCTCATAAAATTTCTCATGGGATCCAGCCCCCTTTGACAGCGGTGATAAACTCAATGACCCACTGTTAGATTTGTCTGCCCTTCTTCTCTCTTTCACTTTTCACTGATTTTCTGAATAGATTTCCAGTGCATCATCCTTGTTTGGGGCATGTGACGTTTGGGAGCTGGTTAGCCTAAAACCAACATCCTGATGCTTTGTGAAAGTCACAGTGATTGCTGCAAGCTATAGAAATCTAACCCAAACTGGTTTATACACACAAAGTGACTCATTAGCCAAATTAGCTGATAAATCCAGGCAAGTGTGGATCCAGGGGCTTAGATCATTGTAATAGTCATAGGCTATGTCTCCTCTTCCTGCTCTGCTTCTTTTCCTTGGTGGCTTAACCATGATTATTCCTGTGCATGATGGCCTACTTATAGCAAAACAGTCTCAAGTTCAGCAGAAAAAAGATACTCTTTCTCAGCAATTCTAACAAAAGATGTGGACTTAGATTTCTTTGTCTCCTTGTCTTAGATAGGTTGTGTTGTATTCTCCAACAAATAAAAATCCACACCTTGTTATGATCAACTCAGTTACATTTCTAACCATGGAGCTGAGTGGGAGACACCAGACCCTCATCTCAGCAATGTGGATTGAGTGGTAGGGGTGGTTCATTTAAAAATAAATAAATAAATAAATAAGAAGCAATTGCCATTAACAGGAACGAATGTTGGACAGACAGAAACAAAGCTCTACTCCATGATTCAGGCCTCTCAGCTTTATGCCCCAGTAAAGTTTCATAAGTAAAACTTGTGTGCTTGCGTGCTCCCTTCCCCCAGTTGCCACCTGAAACAGGGCACACCGCCCTTCTGCCAGGAACCCCTAGTTCTCCTACCCCTTTACAAACCCACCATTAGCCCCTACATCTACCTCTGTTCACCAAGTGCTGAGATCTTCCCTGAGTGCTGCAACAGTCTCCAGTGCTCTCTATGAGGTGCTCTATTTCTTCACAGGACTCTCACAGAGGAAAAATCACTCATTCATCGATGTCCCTTAACGCTGCTTTTTTTTCACGTGTGGGCATTCAAGCAGCAAGGGAGGCCTCCTGAGGTCATCGGAACCTCATGGATGCCTCTTGTCAACTATCAGGGAGGTGCCATAATAAACAGAGAGGTAGGCTGAGGCAAGGTGGCGGCTCAATTCATCATGGAACTAATAGAACATATCCATGGAGTGATCAAAGAAAGATTCAGGGAAGAGAAAAGGCATGCATTGCTAAAAATTTGTAGCAGAACTTTTTGTTTTTTATATTTAGGGCACTAGGCTGAGACTTGAAAATGAATTAGTTTTTCAGGATCTCGTGAAACATTTCTATCTTAAATCTCAAGGAGAGGAGCAGTCTGTGTCCACTCTGCTGCTTACAACCTATGCAATAGGGAAAATTTAGACGTTCCTGCCTGATCGGGTACTTTTCTACCTATTTACAGCCAAAGGAACGGAAGAACACTGCTTCAGACACACTATTGAGTGGCCTATGGTTGAGGTCCGAGGCAGTGTGGAGCAAAGGGTTCCATGCCCAGGTGGCCTAATTAATTTCCTCCAAGGTCTTGAACTGCAACTTAAATTTTTTCCCATCACTTCATAAAGTGTCATCACTTTGTCACTCTGTGAATAAATGGAGAAAGCATATTTAGGTTAATGCTAAGGACTTATCCTACTGGAAAGGGGACTTAAGCTTTCTGATTTATTTATGTTGAGTTCAGGAATGTCATTTCTAAAGTAAAAACAACTAGAAATTAGAGCATGATTCATGCATGGTCAGACAGACAAGGTGCTTTGGAGGCTTGACCAGAACCCCCAGCCCTCTTTCAGCTACAGTAAGAACCTGGATTCCCAAAACAACTGAAAGAGTACATTCTGATTGCTTCTCTTGCTCTATGTAGGACTTAATTAAATGGCTTTATCAGAAAAATTACGCCCCCTTTATATCAAATTCCAAATAATCTGTTTCTTTGGAAACACTTATTCTCCCCAAACTGGATTACGTTGCAAATTGACATTAGATTTAAATAGGATCAAAAATATTCCCCCATGATTAAATATTTCTTGGCTAAATATTGCCTGTAGCTTATTTTCCAAATTCTGGCAACCTATATGAAAATTTTTATGATTTTGTTTTGACCTGACATAACCACCAAGAGTTACAATTATATTCTATTTCCCAAATATAACCTGTTTGTTGATACATTCTGATTTTGTAAGTGTTTTAAGTTCTGTCTGAAATGACCTTCCCTGGCTGGTGTAATATAATCAAGTTGTTACCTTTCTGGGAAGCCTTTCTAAATCTCAGCCCCTCCCTCCTCTGTGCCTCTCAAGAAAAGTACCCTTTTAAGATTATTATTATTATTATTATTATTATTATTATTATTATTATCACTATCAAACCTCAATTTTACCACCACAACTCATAGAAATGAATTGCAGAAATGGATACTTACAATGCATGAATAAATAAGTTATATCTTAGAGTTACATGTTGATAGTTTATGATGACTTGTTTGTCTTTTCTCTTTCCTCCTTCTTTTCATTTTTTTCTTCTTCATTTTCTCAAGTTATTTTCCACCTGATTTAACAAAGTTTACTTATTATGTGTGTGTAGTTTACTTTGTGTATATCCCTGTAAACAGGACACAATCTCTGGCCTCATGATACAGCCATTTTAGCATCATGTGACTCTGTGCTTCATGGTGTATGTTCAACAATGATTAGGATTATGCAGGAAAGTAAAACAGAGAAAACAGAGAGAGAGAAAGATTTTGAATAATGTGGTCAAGAATGTTTTCACTTGGACATATTTGAGCAAATTGCTAAAAAAATAAGTAAAGGAGAAAACAATCTGGGAGATAGTAAAGGCCAGGAGCAAGAACATGCCCAATGTGCTGTAGAAAAGCCAGGCAGCCAGTAGGGCTGGAGGAGGTGGTGAGCATAGTCCCTGACATGACAGTGAGTTAGAGATGGCCTTATATTCTCATGGTAGAAATATGATACCTAATTAAATCAGTTAGCCACTACTATATGAAAGGCCTTCTGAGAACTGGCAGCTGAACACAGCAGCAATTTATTACTTCTCACGAATCTCCTAAGCTGAGCAGCTATGCCAGTCTAAACTAGGGTTGGCAAATATCAACTGGGCTTACTCATGAGTCTCAGTCAGCTGGCAATTTGGTTAATGCCTGGGATATCTTGGATGGCACCTGCTAAGATAACTTGGCTGTGTTCTGAGTCATCTTTCATCCTCCAGCAGTCTAGTTAGCTCACCTTTCTCCTCTTGGCTATTCAAGGAAAAAGGCAGAAGCATGCACAGCCTCCAGAAGGTGCACATTGTCATGTCTGTCATATTCTAGAGGCCAGCAAAATTCACAACACCAGCATAGACTTAGGGTGGGGAAATTGAACTCACTGCTTAATGGGACCTCTGCACAATCATACTACAAAGGACATGGATATACAGAGATGAGTGGAGAACTTGCACTATTTTAGCAATAAATCAACTTATCAATCATAGTTATTCATATTCTCTCACATAAATATATCCTTACCCACTCTGAAAGAACCCTAAAGACTAATACAGTCATGGATCAGACTCAAAATCCAGCACTTTTTGATCAAATTCACATCTGAATATGGTGTCTCTTAATGAAGAGCTATGAGTCCAAAACACAGGTTCCTCTACTCCATGCCCAATATAAACTCAGTGGGGAACTGGGGCAAGGTGTGTACAATAGATGATACCACTGAGAAAGAACAAAAATGGAGGATGAGAAGATCATAATTCACAGCAATTCCAAAATCATCCAGCTGTTACTAGATACCTTGACTCTTGGGACTAAGAGTATTGCTTGATCAGGCCCTATTCTCCCTGCAAGTGGTATGTATCCCAATGATACTCAGTGTTTTGGTACACATCCCACTTTTTTGGGCTGTGCCTTCTGAAATTAATTTCCTTATTCATCCTCTTTGGTCATTTATGAAGGTGGTATTTTATAATATAATATATACTTTGGGCAATGTTTTAAACCTACTTCCAACATATTGTAAATACCTTGGATGTGACAAGCTGCTATAGAAAAATTCCCTTAATATTCTTATAAAGGATTTTTTCCCTTAAGTATTGAATGAATCCAGGCTTTCTAGAGGAACAAACATAACCAATAGAACACTGATAAATACATAAGCAGAGAAATAATTTATTTTAGAATCATGATTCATATGACAATTGAGGCCAGAAATGCCCAAACCTGCTGGGTGGGCCAGCAGGCTGGAGATTCAGTAAAGAGCTGTTTATTCGCTCAAGTTCAAATGCCATCTGCCACTGCCACTTGCTTGGGTAGGTCAGTGTTTTGTTCTGTCAGCCTTCAAGTAATTGGGTGAGGCTTGCTCACAGTATGGAGAGCAATCTGCTTTACTCAAAGATGCCTGATTTAAAGGTTAATCTCATCAAAAAGTTCCCCCCCTAAAAACATTCAAAATAATGTTTACTACTTATGTGGATACCTTGGCCCACCCAAGTTGACATAAAATCGACATTTCAGGTGTTTATTAGATATATGTTAATTATTTAATAAGTTGTAACAAACAACCCTTCAGTCGTATCTTTGATTTAATCTTTGGCTCTAAGTCTTCATTAGACTTGGAGAATTTTTTCCCAAGTACAATATTGAAAGAGGGCATACAGTTTTTTTTTGTTTGTTTTCAAAAGAATTTTTATCTCCTTTATGCTCCCTCTAAACTCCACTTACAAATTCAATAATTCCTTTATTAGCTCATCTTTTTCTTTTATAATTAATATTTTTCATATTTTCATATTTTTCTTATATATTTCATATCCTTTCCTGAAATTTTTTATGACTCATGTCCATAAGATTATTAAATAAATTTTCTGTCTGCTAAGTTAGTGCAGATGATTGATTTGCCAATAGTTTCACTACTGTGCAACATAAGATGACATATTTCCCACCATGTATAGCAATTTTCTCATCATATTCCCAGCCCATATTTTTTGCTTGGACTCAAAGACATTACTAGGTATTTTATTTACTCATGGAGGGATCTCACAGAACACCACCATTTTCTATCTCAGTTAACTATTGCTGCATAACAAAAAATCCTCAGATTCCAGTTTCAAAACAAAAATAGTTTCTTATTACTTATGAATATGTAGGTTGGTTAGGAGGTCTTGCTGAGTTATGTCAGGCTCAATTGACTTAATCTGATCTTCACCTATCGGTGATCTATAGTCAGGTGGTATGTCATTTTGGAGGTGTCAAAAATGCTCAAAGGGCAAATGGACTTTGTTCAAGGTTACTGCAACAGAGGAGAAAAGGAAGAGTTCAGTCTAAACTCAACTTTACTAAAGTGTGGGAGGAATTTTAAGCTCTGTGGTGAGTTAATGGAAAATACTGGAGAATGGTAAGGGGAAGTCACACATCAACTGTGTTTGCTAACTGGCTTTATCGAAAGGAGAAATAAACTGCTTACTCTTTATGACTCCAGGTACTTTTTGAGTAGGTGACAAGAAAGTTAGGCTACAAAGACTGGGAGCTAGGAGTTCAGTGTTCCTTGACAATTACTTTTCAAAGGTTTGGTTCTGATTTCCTTGAGGATGATATTCTTGGGTTGTAAAATTGGCAAGAGACTTTTTTTAAAAAAAGGTTCATATGTCAAAGTTACAGAAAAATAATTTAATTATGTATTTCCTGAAGAATGTGCTAAAAGAAGGATAGTCAGGAACCTAGAACCAGAAAGAAACCTGTATAACCCTGAAGAAAATATTAAGGTTGCCTTGGTCTGGGGTAACAGGATTAGGATGATTTTGTCTGACATAACTTTGTTCTGCTCCAAGTCCCTCACTATCCAATACACCAACTCAGACATGCCAAATTCAAGGGTCAGAGAGTTAAAGTGAGAAGAGGAAAGGCCTCCTGAGAACAAGGCTTGGAACTGGCATGCTGTTACTTCTGCTGCATTCTATTAACCAATTAGAGATAGAAGCATAATAAGGACAAAAGGTGGGCAATAAATTCCACCAGTCATGGTAGAGACAGGCAAGTTGCAAATCACTTTGCAAACATCATGATTGCATGGTGAGTCAGGAAATTGGGGTATTTTGGCACTAAGTTTATCACAGTGATTCTCCTTGCACAACTATAACTTAAAATTACTTTAAAAACTTCCCTGATCCATAGCAAACCAGGACTTCTCTATAACCTGAAAAGATGGATTTTATAAAAGGAATATTCTGAAGCTTTCTTCTAACTGATGGTTAGAAAACAGTACTCCATGAAATATATATCATCAGTCACATATTAACTGAGCGTGAACTTCTAAAACCTGGGGTGTTCCCTATGCTCATATCCAGCCTGTGTCACTCAGTGTTCATCACTCTGCTCAGAGTGCAGAGCATGCTGACTTGGCCAATTTTTCTAAGAGTGTCCACCTTTTCCCTTCGGTTTCTGTCTGTACTGTCTCCTTCTGCGTCAACCTTGTTAAATAGACTTCTTACAGGGTTGGGGATGAAGATGGACACCAGTGGAGATTTTTCAATGAGGTAATTCATGAGACTGATAATCTAGAGTCATGCATGCATATTGGTGACTGAGTTTTTAGTAGTCATTTGCAACTCCCATAAATAAAGATGTTGGGATTTTCGTTTTCCAGGTTTAATTCTGGCTGTTGCTGGAATTTAGAACCTGTGTGCAATTTGCTACGGATCTGAAATACATCAAAAAAGATCCGTAGCAAATTATCTTCTTAGAGGGTTTGAATTATTTTTTATGACTGCTGGTGACAATTTCTATTACTCATCCCACACCAAAACAAAAAAGGCAGTGATTTTCCTGCTTTCACATCTTAAATGAAAGTAACCTTTATTCATCAATTCTTTTTTTTTTCCCTCATGGCCATAACTTAGACTAATAAAAGTTGATGTCATGGGTGGAAGAGAGGTAATCTGAGTTTATAATGAGAATGATACTTTATCATTCCCAACAGATCTTGGGCTCTGTGTAGGCAGTAATTAAAGGAGGGTCTCAGGACTTGTGAGGACATAAATAAGCTTCCTTGGAAGAGATCTTTATTGAAGCTCAATGGGGACAGAACTCAGAATGGTGACAAGACAATGTTTCAGAGATTGTGCGAGTGGAAAACTGGAGGTCTCTGCTGAGTGCCAACTGTTCTCAAGTGTCCTCAGAGCACAGTGAATCCTGGAGGTGCTCTCATCACTATTACAGAGGGGCAGAGAGACTGAGAAAAGCTTCCAATTAAATGTGAACGGCTCTTATGTGGAAGAAAGGGTTCCGCCACTATCCTGGATATAAGGGCTGCCACTCAAGCACAGGGAATGAGCAAGCCAGGTACCTGGAAGAAAGTGATTCACAGAATAGAAAGAGATTCTGACCAGGTAGATGTGTGTGTGGGGGGGGGGTAGAATGGAGACCAAAAAAAAAATAGCATCTGAAACTGCATCTCTTTGATCTCTTTGGGTCTGAACAAAGATTCTCCCTTGCAGTTAGAAGTTTCAAGTGTCCTTCAATATCCTGGTAAGGTCACTTCTTATTACAGAAATAGGATGTTAAGGAATGCATGAGAAGGCTTAAGAAGGAATGGGTTATTACCCCCTCTTTCTGTCTCTCATTTAAGACATTTAGGGAAAAAGGAGAGTAGGGAGGAGCGAATGAGATTAGTGGGGGAGAGAATGAATAAATGGAAGGATGGAAGGAAGGGAGGGAGGGGTGAGCTTGTCAAGAAGGGAGGAGCAGGGAGGACAGGAAGAAATCTTGGGACCTATGAATCAGTCCTGCAGCAATCTGACTTGCAGTCAGGTGTAATCAGGTGGAAATGAACATCACCTGTGTTGAGGGAGTAAGAGCAGAAACCATGCTCTTATTTCAGTAACTTCAGTCTGGGAGATGGAGTTTAGCATGATCAGGAGAGAAAGGGAACTGCCAAGCTGGCCATCCTATTTAGTTTTTCTTAGGACTGGGAGATGATTTTGATCTGAAGTTTTCTTGTTTATCACAAGAATTGTGAGGTCCTTTTGTAATCTGTTAGTAGTGGTACCTTTTTCTTTCTCTCTCACCCTTCATTCTCCATTCTGTTTTTCTAAATTAGTGCATCAAATCATGTGGCCTTGAGAGTATCATAAAGTTAGGCCACATGTCCCAGTTTGACACATGCTGATTTGGACTGGGAAATAAAGAAGTTCTGGAGCAACTTCTGTGGATTGGGAGGACACCCTGACAGATCCAGGTTGTTCCACCCTACCTTGCATGTATAAATTCTATGACTCTGACAAGGTCCAGGATTTGTGCTATGGTTTGGATGTGGTTTGAGTGTGTTCCCCAAATATCATGAGTTATATGCTTGATCCCATGTGGCTATGTGGAAGGTGACAGAACCTTTAAGAAGTATGGCCTAGTGGGAAGTAACTAAGTCACTGGGGGCATTTGATGTAGTTCTAATGGACCCCGGTTAGCTGTCATGAAAAGGTTGTTATGAAAGAGCAAGACTGGCTCCTGCCCACTCTGGCTTCCTGTCTTGCCCTGCAAACTCTCCTTCTCCCATGTGCTCACAACGTTGTGATGCCAACTGCCAGGAGGCCTTAACTGGAGCTGAGCAGAGACCAGGAAAATTTCTTGAGCCTCCAAAACTGTGAGTTAAATAAATCTGTTTTCTTTATAAAGTTCTCATCCTCAGTTATTTTGTTAGAGCAATGGAAATGACTAATATAGTGAAGTTTCCTCATCTTTAAAATGTGAATAAATGTATTCCTTCTAGAATCATAAAAGAGAGTGAAACACAAAAGTGCCTAACATGATTCTTGGAAATGTTTATAAAAAATCCTAAAGCAATAATGAATCCAAGTTTTAATACCTTACACTAAGGGAGAGCAAGATGCAGGATAGGGTCCTAAAAAAGAGCTTTGGTTTGGGTGACAGGAAGTCTTCCGCTAAAATCCAAGCCTTCAATGTGCCAGCTCTTTGCATTAGATTTCATTTGAAAATGGAAGTAATAAAATCCACCCTGGGGCACCCATGAGAATTATTCCTGATGCTCAGAATGAGCAGCTTAATCATGAAAAGGATTATAGAAGGAAAGTATGGAGAGATAATGAGTCCATCTTGTGTCTAATCTTGACTTAGGTTAGAAAGATTGGAGTCAAAATGTGTGGTGCTCATAAAGATCCCTGATCAGGAGCTGCAGAAATTGCTGTGAATTGTTAATTGAAGTTTAGAAAAACTCTTTAAAAGTGAGATTAATGTCTAAAGGGTGAAGATGGTGAAAAACAGCATCAACTGGTCAGTGTTGAGAGCCAACACCCATTAATGTGATCATTTTTTATAAAAGGAAAAGCAAGCTTAAAAAAAGAAAGAACTAAATAATTGCTTTCATCAGTAGTGTTTTCCTCTGTCAGAATCAATCTGACTTATCCTGACTAAATATGCAGCCAGACTCCAGAACTTTCTAGATTTTGAAAAATGAAAAATTTCAAGAAACCAGGACATTTTTATTTCCTCTCCCTCCCTCCTTCCCTTTCTCCCCCAGCCCCCTCCCCTCTCTCTCTCTCTCTCTCTTTCTCTCTCTCTCTCTCCCTTTTCTCTGTTACAGAATCTTTATCTCTGCAGAAGATGGGTCCCTGCAATTCTTAAATGCATATATTACAGTTCCTCCCATGAGCACATACTGTGCCCATATTCTAAGTCTTCATTCAAAACACCAAGCAGATAAAAGCCAGCAATGACTCATCTACAACAGGTGCAAAGGATGTTTTGTCAGACAAAGCCAGAGGGTCAGTTTCATCCTATGGTCACAGAGACTGTTGGGAACAAGCACATACTACAAAATGGCAATAAGAAAGAGTTGCTTAAAGGGACAAAAGCTAAACGTGGCCCTTAGCTTTCCACTTTACAGAGCAAACTTAGCATCTGGCAGGTTTTTTCACTTATTGACTTTGTTGCAATCAGTTGACGGGGGTGGATATAATGAAGACAAGAAATGCTCCAAGTCAGAAAGAAAAAAACTTAAAGTCATATTCACTGCCTTTCTTAAAGAGAGGGTGACAGACTTTTCTATCGTTCTTCCCAAATTTCAACTCCAATCAGAAAACATTTTATTTTTACTTTGGGTTAAGAATTTTCTTGGAGAACCAGAAAAGAATTTTCCCACCACATCCTGTTCAGATCAAGGAGTGTAGCTGGAGGCTGTGCACCAAATCCCATTCCTTGAATGTGAAGCCAGAATTAATCCAGTAATTATCTGCATTGAGAGTTAATCAACCAACTCCTAAGTAAAGAATAAATTTCATGGTATTTCCCACCTCATTAAGGAAAATTGCCAGCTGACATTCTCTGCATATTCCCTCCCCAACTTGCACAGATAAACTCCTTTTTCATTTTAAAGAACCAACCTATATGAATCTGAGACATATTCTTTTAGATTTTTGCATTGACAAATTTACAAAATGAGCTAGTTTAAGGTCCTGTAAAGCAGCATGCTGGGTAAATGAAAAATAAATGTTCCCCACAGGGGATAAACTTACTTGGAATCATAGCAGTCAATTGTCCTCTTTAGCCACCTTAGCCAACCTCTCCATCTTTCCTCCACTTTAACTCCCCAGATGAGCTGCAATTAAGAATTATGTTAGTATGCAAATTGGTCTCTTGGGCACTGGATTGGATTAATAGTAACTGGCAATCATGTGTTGAGAGGGAATCTGAGGTTTTGTACTGACTGAATTTAGAAAGAATGCAGAGGTTAATATTATTGAATATTAACCAATAGTATTAATATTATTGTTCTCATAAAGTAGAAAAGAATAATACCAACATGTATGCCATTAGGTACCTCTGGCTGTATTAAAGGAAGCCTGAAGGAGATGTTCTTTTCTCCTTATTAACATAAAATCATATGGAATATGGTTACACTAATGGTGATATGGTGATATGGTTCACCACTAATATGGTGAACCCATGTTCAACATTTATTAAACACCTTTCATATGCCAGACACAATCTCTCTCTCTCTCTCTCTCTCTCTATCTCTATCTCTCTCTCTCTCTCTAGTAATTACCCTATGAATAGAGTCTATTATCCACCCTTATAGATCAGAATCTAAGAAGTAATATGCCCAGCCACATGGCTAGGGCATGGTGGAACACGGAATCTAGGCCTGCTAAGTCCAGTGGCCTTAACCCTTGAGCCGTGGTGTACCATATGAGGGTTCAGGGTGCAGGGTGTCAAGTAGGGACCCCATGTTGGTGCCATAATGAACTCCTTCACCCTGTCTCACAACCAGCTTCATTCACATCCTTCACTGTATTTTACTTCCATAGAAACCATATAGATAGATAGCTATAATTATTCTTAAATTTGTACCTTTAGAATTGCTTGAGAGTAGTCCAAATCATAATGATTATAACCATAAATATCAGCAACGATCTCAGTATCTCACTCCATAGTTAAAATATTGGCATTTGGAGATGAAAGCAATAGAATCTTGAAGCAAAGAAACTTGCAAGTCCCTATTAAATCCCAACAATGGCATATTACAATAAAAATATTATAAAGGACAAATTAAAAATAATTTTGTTTGCAGTAGAGTTTTATGTTTGTGTATATCTGTCATCAAATGGTTTCAAATGCACTTCACTACAGGTAAACATCATATTATGAACTCATTTGTGTTTATGATTCATTGTGAATCTCATTTCCCTTCTGTGAGTTATTTTTGCTTTATTTTAAAATACAACAAATACATTAAAATTACAGGATTAGCAAAACCTTCCATTGGCCACACACATCCCCAAACAATTTGTACCTAGAGACTCTATTTCAGGTTTGTTTTCATCAAATTTCCATTTGGAAACATAAATTTTCTTCTTATGATCAATACAGATGTCACTCTGTTCATTCTCAATCCATCGCCTGGGTGATTCATACATGGAAAGCCAATACTTTACACAAGGAGGCAAAAGGCAATGTAAAGAAGCCATCCCAGTGTAACCAGCATATCTAGTGATAAAGCCAAAGCTGTATAAGAGTAGGCCATCTGTGGGCCCCTCCACCTCAGTCCTGTTGGGAAAAGCCACAGCCAGGCTTTCTGATGCTGTGTGTGTGAGTTCAACCTACGATTGCCATGGGTGCTTCACCAGGTACTCAGAAAGCACCTGGGGAGGAAGCTTCTGTTGACAGAAAAGGTGCTCATTTTCTGTACCAATTTTCTAGAGTCAGAGAGTCTTATGCATAAACAATTAGAGAAAAAGGGATGGGTCATCTTGCCAAATGGAAAGCTGCAGGTGTCCCTGCAAAACAAGCGGAAACAAGGAAAACAGCCAGGCGGTGCTGTGGAGGAGGTGAGGGCTCCTAGGAGCAGACCTAGGATCAAGTCTACTTCCCACCATTTTCTCACGGTGAGGCTTTAGGCAGGTCGTTCAACATTGCAAAAACTATGTCTTCATCTATAAAACAGAGACAATAATCCAGATTGCTGTGCTGATGAAATGAGATGATGTCCTTAGCATTCTGGTCAAACATCTGTATCAAAGTAAACATTAGCAAAAGTCAGGCACCTGACTGCTTCTTTCCAGCACCTCCCAACAGAAACTAAGACTTTATTTGGGTCTCTAAGCCATCATTTCAGCAAAGATTTTGTGAACAGCTCCGTGAGGGAAAGATGGCCTCCTTTTTATTTATTACTAATGTGTGAGGACTAATAATTCCCCACTGTGTGCATGTTAAATAGAGTTGTCTAACTATTTCAGAGTCACCCTGCCTTCTAGTCATCTAGCTCCCTCTAATCATTTCATTTATCCTTTCCTCTGGGATATTATACTCTGCGTCCCTCCCACAATTAAATTTGAGAAATTATCCCTCTTCTATTCTCTGGCAATGTAATTTAATTGGGTAAATTTCTCATCCTGGTTCTAGAGGTAAGCACATGACTCCAGCCACTGCCAAGGAAAGTGTTAACTGTTGTTTCTTTGTTAAATAGAGTTTAAGATGAATCTTTTTTTTTCCCCTTTAGAGATGGTGGGTTAGGGCCCTACTTTTAAAAATATTTGTCCAAAATGAGTCTAACACAAGACACAGAGAGGAAAAATACAAATCTTGGTGGCATGATTTGAGATCCCCTCCAGCTGTGACTGAAATGTGCAGCTTTTGTTCACATTGGCGCAGGTTGCTAAGGGCTAAGGGACACCTACTTAAACTGGGTTTGGAGAATATAGCTGGTCAGGGTTAGCCAGGAATGCAGGTGATGGGTACCCTGGAAAAGAAGTATTATTGCGACACTCTAGTAGGATAAGAGGATGTGGGTTTCAGCAGTGGAAGAAATTAAAGCCTGGAGCTGCAATTGGTAATGGGGCAAGTTTTCTTTGTTTATATATTTTTTTCTTCTTAACTTACCATCTGTAAATGAGAGAAGTAAATGGTGGAAAAGCTCCAAATGATGAGTACAGGTAATAAGAGCTAATTCTGAGGAAGGAACAATGAGTTATCTAGATGATAAAGCTGTTCACAGAAATAAAGTGGAACAAACTCTTAGTGGAGAAAGAAATGAGAACAATGTTCACTACCAGCAGGAGGGCTCAAAATTCCTACCAGGTGCCAAAAGGCATATATCGCTTCATATGATGTTGCTTATACTGGCTTCTCATGAACTGAAGATTTTTTTCCCTGAAAGCATCTCCTTCTGTCTTTCCCCTCATGTAGTCTGTTTTTTTTTATTTCTACCTTTTCCAAAATATTCTGATAAATTTTTCTGATGTAAGCCCAGTCCATAACATATACCTGTCGTCTGCCTTCTTGATTTTGCTGTTACTATTACCAAATAATATTCAGTAAATATTTATTGGATGATAAATGAATATTAAATGTGCATTAATTTCTTGCTTATTTATTCAATATGCAATTACTGAGCACAGGATCATAGAAAGAAAAGATGTTGGTCTTTGTCTTCTAGGAGCTCACACATGATTCTTTACCCATATAGTATTTCCAGAGAGCAGGACTTATTTATTGTTTCCCCTATTGTCTGTATGTGTGTGCGTGCATGCATGTGCCTCTAGAGCCATGACATGAAATACAGAGAACATTAATACAGAATAGTAACTTAGGTCCATTTGATGCCTTGTAAAAAGTAAAGGGATGATTTCCATTTGCAGTAGAGGCCTGGGAAAGATAGACTATGCAGTTACATGATTCCTCATGGTGTCTGCTATAAAAATAATAATAATTTAGGGTCTTAAATAACAACAACAATAACAGGGTCCTAAATAATAATAATTTAGGATTCTAAATATTATAATTTGCTGAGCATGCAGTGTCCCTTGTGTGGAGCTCAGGAAGCTCACTAAGGTGGAGGTTATTGCCAATGTGCAAGGCGGGAGGCACATATTCCTATATCCCCATGATGTGAGCAAATTGAATTATTATCACAGGATGGTTAACTGTGCAGAATAATATTAAGACTTGAAAGAGGGAATGAGTTTTGCTTTCATTGAAATGAATCTTTAATGCTGAAGTTTTAAATTTTTGCAGTATTAATAGATTTATCTGAATTGAAATTCATAAATCAAACTTGATCACTGCAGAATATTTTAACCATATGTGAGGTGGCGTTATGTACTTATGCTATTTGAACACTAGAATTTTTCTCTGTTTCTGGTGAGTATTTTTTTTTGTTTTTGTATTTTTGTATTTTAGGGAAAGTATGTAGCAATGAAATAGAAGGCATGTTATGGGTTTTTAGTTCTACTTTATCAGCTACTAGGATTGGGTATTATGAAGAAAAGATATTTAATTTCTCTGTGCCTTTCTCATTGCATCTATAAAATGGGAATAAAACTCCAGGATTATTGAGCTGAGAGCTTTTTTAGGACCCTGTGGGCACACTGTGATCATTCCTTCTGTCAAACATCCCTCCAAGTTGTTTTCCTTATGTGCTGGTCCCCAAGTCACAGTCCTGTGTATCACCTTTTCTTATTGTACAATTGTTTGGGACAGGAGAGGGCCTTATTCTCTATAATCACAGCACAAAGCAGGTGGTTAACTAATGTGCTTGGGAGGGGATGCAAAAATACTACACTTATTTAGTTTCTCCTTCAGTTAACACATAACATAGGAGAAAGCACATTTAAGTATATAGATATCAGATATACTAATCACAGGCAGTAGGTGTGGGCTGAAACATGACTTCAGCTTTATCAGTTCTTATTCTTTTTCTTCAACTGACTTTCTCTGTCCTTCAGTGTGAGAGCAGCCTGACCCCTTGGGCATTCTACAAAGTCATCAGGAACCTAAAACAGGAAGTACATTGAAAAAAACAAGGAAAGAGGAAACAGAACCAAAAGAAATGACTGTCTTGAAGGTGATGTGAAAGTCCCCAGCTCATTTCTCTGATTAGCTTCCTCTAGCAAACACGGACAGGGTCTTCTCTGTCTGGGAGAGTATTCCCTCCTATTCCAGTCTGCCCTCTACTCTGAAGAACAAGTGTTTCTTTTGCATCATGGATTCAACTCCACTGAACTTGTTTCAACCAAAGAAAAGGAGAGAAAGATTTTCTAATTTTGTTATTTTCATCATACAATTTGATTTCTGTTACTTCCTTATTTTCTAAACTGCATTAACATTCTTGTGAAGTTGAAAATACAAACATCATGCAATTCCCCAGGTAGTCTGTTGGATGGTTAACCCCTGTGACATCACCCTTGAGGGTGATCACAGCCCATCTTCCTAGGAACAAACATTTTAAATTAAACATGAACTCAGGTTGAAACAGATGAGAAATCCACTTGCATTGTAAAAAAAAAAAAAAAGACTTTCAAGCAAAGCCTTACAGCAAGCCATTTTAGATGGCATGATCCTATTCTTCAGTAAATCTCAAGTTGAGTCTTATCTACAGTCCCATGTTTTGGAGTGATTTTAGTTGGAATACAATTTTACTTAAATTTAAAAAAAAAAACATTTCTCTACCTTTTAAGAAGTACATTAATGTCTGATGTTCTACTTTCAATAGCTTCATGTTCTCACTGAAACTTTTGTTTACTCTTTGATTTCCCAGACTTAATTCTTCACTATTCAGAAAAACTCAGATTTCCCATCTTAATGCCTTTGCTCATGGTGGCCCATCTGTAAAACAATCCTTTCTCTGAGACTCAATTCCTCTTAGAAATGTGTTCAGACTTTTCCCATTTTTTTTCAGAAGAGGCTAACTATCTTTTATTTCTTTCTCAAAAACTTCTGTAGCACATCTCACAGGAATATTCATCATTCAACAAATAACTATAAAGTTCTCACTTTTGACCAGCTACCATATTTTCCACCAGAAATACAAGTTTAAATAAGAATACAACTAGTCTGAATAAGTTCTCCCATGCACTTTTTCTAACTGCATTATACTTTTGAATAACGTGTATATGCATAATGTATATTAATGTGGTTAGCAATATATAGTTGAATGAATGCATATACATATCTATTTGTAAACACAGGATGCAGTAGAAAAATAAATATTTTAGAAACAGCAGAACCTAGGTTCTACTTAGACCTTTATTCCTGGTAATCTGTGATCTTCATAAACTACTTAACTTCCTTGAATTTCAATTTTCCCCTCTTAAATGGGGGTTAGTGATATTTGGGTCATGGTGGGCATTAAATGAAAAAGTGCACGCCAGCAGTTGGCCTACGTGTAAAATAGAGGAGAAGTAGCAAAGATTCTGAAATCTTTAAGGTTCTAAGATGCTAAGATTTCTAAAATCACTGAATAAAATTCACTGTTTTGCCAAGACTGTTGTGATCTGACATAAAGCCAGGTGTGACAGAACCCCATCTTTTTGCTTTGGTTCCCTGTTGATATGAGGATTGTTCTCCTTTCAGAATCAAGGTCAAGAACACTCATCCTCTCTGCTACTCAGAATGTAGGCTTGGCAGTGACACTTATTTCAGGAGCACCTTCCTTTCTGTGCTGTGTCACACAGACATGCCTGGAGGGATGACAGCACATCTTGGGGTATTCCCCAAATTGGGGAGCTGCCTCTGGAGTTGGTATGTTCTGCATCCTCTTGTCACAGCTTTAATCTATCCTTCAAGTGGCCTAATGTTGAAGATAAATGTTTCCTGGGGCCTGGGAATTCATAATGGACTGTAATTAATTACAGGTTAAGAAAATAAAACAAGAAATAAGGTGATCATTTTAAAGTTCTGAACAGAAAGAGTCAAGGGTTGGATCTTAACTAATTGGTTTCCTGATAAATGTTTCCTCCAGGGCCTTGGAGAGACCTTTTATTTTAATGAGTATTTGCCAAGATTAGAGGTTTCTCTAAGCTACTGTCTCCTGGTTATCTCTCTCTCTCTCTCTCTCTCTCTCTCTCTCTCTCTCTCTCTCTCTCATGCACACACACACACACACACACACACACACACACACTCAAAGGGTGAGAAATATAAACTTTGTAACAGCCTCCAAGATTTGCTGCATTCAAAAGGAACATTATATAAAGTTACCCTGCAGTGTGTGGGGTGATGATTAATCAGCCCTTCTCTAGTTCTGTGCCCTTGGGGGCCCTCATTTGCATTTTAAGGCTAAAGCTGAGGCTCAGAATGGGTCAGTTTAGGAGTTTCTAAATTAGAGTTGAAACTTCCATTCCCCAAACTTGAATCTACATATAATTCTACTCACCCTGTCAACTGAGAAATTTCTATGATTTTCTTCAGTTATGGAGTAATTTATGTTTCTAATAGTGATAAAATAAATAACCCTCTAATATCCTGAATTAATAAATTCACCATTAAAGGTATTCTCATCTTTTAAAACCTCACTGTATTTTCTAGCTGGGAGGCATGCAAAATTATACCCAGTATTTCAGGCAGTGTATGTGCTAAGGAAAACACTTCCAGCTTTATCAGTGGCTTCCTAGAGTAGTTAACTGTGAAGCTGAAATAAATAGGACTCAGTGGAGAAATGAGGTAGTCCTAGGAAACCATGTCTCCCTTTATGCAGAATTCTGAAAGCACAGATTTGTTAAGTGGTTTTAACACATGTACACAAAGTGATTCTACGTTTCTCCAATTAAGAGTCGAATTCCACACTCTCTGACCATGGTCTGGCCTTAGTGACTTGCTGATAACATAGAATGTGGCATTCTGCATGACTTCTAAGGTTAACTCATATAGATGTTAGAGCTTTTGCCTAGCTCTCTTATGGGGCATGTGTTCTCAGAACCCTGATCCACTAGGTAAGAGGTCTGGCTATGCTGAATCTGTCATGTATGGGAGACCACCTGGAGAGACCCTATGAGGATAGAGATGACTGAGAATTCCAAAGGACTCATGTCCCAGATCTTTGAGCTTTCTCAGCTCATATGAATAAAGAAGCTTTCAAGATGACTTCAGTTATCACCTGTCCTCAAGTACATGATAAACTCAAGCTAGGAATGCCTAGCTTAGTTCAGATATCCACAACAGCCATGAGCAATAATAAGAAACTATTATTGTTACTTACGCCCCTAGATTTGGGGTATATTATTACATGGAAATAGATAATGAAAACAAGGAAAAAGCAATAGGTTGGTCTGACTGGAGAAAAGATTTTATCATGACCACATAAGGACCTGAGTGAAGTCAAATTAGACAGTAGGATAAGTTGGGTCTCAGGGGACCTAGAATTTTTGGTGGAAAAATTCAGTTTTTTTTCTTTTTGACAGAAGTAAACTATTGGCATCTTAAAAGATGATTCTGGTAGAGTCACATAGATCACAACTTGGAAACAGGAGATCCATTGCCCAACAAAAATTCTAAAAGAGGGAAAGGGTAGAAATGAAGATAAAGAGACTGATTTTGAATTCCGACAGTTCCAGTTTGACTTCTGGCAGATCACATGCTCCTGCCTAGTCTTATTTTCTTTCCCTACCCTTTCCATCTCCATGTGATGGGGACAAAGAGATGCAAGTGATGGATACATGAAGTTAAAAGAATAATTTACAAAATGGGCCTATTGAGCTGACCCCCTACACTTTCTTTTCCAAGAAACAATTTACTTGCAGACCTTCCTGACTTAAGTGAACAGGATATGTCACATTCCTCAACAAACTACCTATTATCTACAGAAGAAATGAAGGCCTGAAATAATATCAGTAAGAGAAATGCAAGTTACCCTGAAGGGTGACCCTTTTGCGACCCTGGTCATAGATCAGATCCCAAAACTCGGAGAGATAAAGACCATTCCTCTTAATCATAAAATCTGTAAGAATGTGTGGTTAAGAATCCAAATAGAACCCATCAGCAGGAACCAGGTGACTAGAGTTGTCATGCCAGTAAAGACCTGAAAGTCTGATATCATCCAGCTGTCAGTCAAGACTGAAGAGGTAGACCTGGACAGGACTCTCTGGAAACTTCTCCTGGATACCCAATAAAACCGAAGTTCAGGACAGGCACACTATCCTTCTCCTCTCTGAAGGGAACTACTCTCCATAGAGAGTATCCCCTCCCACCTTCCCTATCCCTTCAACAAACGAATGACTGTTTCTCTGAGTGACATATATGAAATCTTTCTGACTTGATCACAAGAATTGGGGTTTGAAGGGCAGGTCTTTGTACTGCCTCAGTTTGCCAGGAGGCTTCAGCTCTGTAACATACAGTATCTTACACTTCCCGGGCACATGGTAGGCCTTGGCAGATATTTGTTGGCAAGAGAGAAACTGTAGTTTAATAAAAATACTTTTGATTAAAGGAGGAAGAATTTGGTTCTATTTCTGGCTTCAGAAGTTACTGATCATATAAAAATTAAGTACACTCCTTGGGACCAATTTGCTTCTATTGAAATTGCAATAATATTATTAGGTTCCTGAGCTTATTGCAAGCCTCTCATTTCATGTTTAAACCACTCCCTAGACAATTTTATCAATACTCATGGCTTCTGTTATCTCATAGATGCAGAACCTTCTAAACGTAACCCCAATGTGTCCCCAAAATACTGACCAACAGATCATCTAATATCATCTTCATCTGATAGCTATGGATAACTCAGAATCAGCATGTGATAAAATGTAATTGGCACTTCCTTGTTCCAGTCTTTCTCTGGCCTCCTACTCTCCATAAATAGTTTCTAAAATGTTCTTTCTAAGGAGTCATGACCTAATCAAAAGATATAAACTTTAATGACAAAACTGGCCAAAGTAAGAGACTAACAGGAATAAAATGTTTGATTTGAGAATCTGTCTGGTAGAATGGACATTTCCTACAATCACAACCAACTCTCTCTTCCAAAAGGAATTTGGCTTGCCCACATTACCTCATGTGCCTTTCATTTCTCATTTATTAAATATGATTGAATTAATAAGCAGAAATCTCACTGCAAATTGCTGTACCTGAATCAGCTGCATCTCCAAATTAACAATATCAAAAACATTAATATCTGATCAGGATGCCCCCAAATACTGTAGATTGTATACGTCAGTGTTTGTGATCAAAATTTTATTTCTATTATCTCCAGAACATTGCCTAATTTCTTTTATTTAGAAAACACAGAATATCTCTGGTGGCATCTGATTATGGGTTTTCTGGGCTCACAGCATGAGAATTCAAATCATATCTACCAGATAGGATTTAGAAGAATAACAATTTGGACTTCTGTCTGAAAATAACTGGATGACAAAAGATGGTTAGTCCATCTTTTGGCACCACAGTATATATAGACCCTCAACAAAACATAAAAAGGTAAAGCTAGTGTCGTTTTCCCTTGTTAAAGATGACCTAATGATGTGAAAAAGGACACTGGGTATTGCCACCCTCCTTTAGACTTGCCTCACACAGTGGTATCTCTTATCAGGGAAAACACTTAGCTACATTTCAAATCAATCTCCATTAAGATTACAGCTGAGATAAGAAGTTCCCTTTGAGTCAGAATAATTAACTTTTAATTAGTGTTGATTTGATGCATTTTTTTAAGTAACAAGGAAGGAGAGGAAGACTGTAATTTCTTATTTCAGAAGCTGTCTTGAAGTCAGTGGGGTGGAGAGTTTTGAAGAGCTTCTTAGCTCTTTTCCTTAGTGGCTTTGATTTTTCCTAAGAAGCCTGAGCTGATTCACATTTGGCAAGTGGGGCGGTAGTTGGGGACAGCCTAGGTTTGTGGATGGTAATGAGAAAGTTTAGAACACAAGCCAAGCTCTATTCTGCACTATAGGAGCAGGCTTAGAGCTACCAAAGACGTGACTGTTTTCTGTGAGGTCAAACCTGCTTCTTTCTTTCTTTTTTTTTTTTTAGTTGTCAATGTGCAGGTTTGATTGGCATTGCATCTGGAGGAATAAGTCATTGATGCATGATCATGCCAGTCACTGATACACCCTACACTTGCTGTAAGTGAAACTAGTGTTCACTCAAAACTCTTAAGAAATCCATCCTGTAGAAACTGGTTATAAGGAGTCCCAGATCATAACAAAAATATGGCAAAATTTCTTCTAGAGGTATGGAAAACTGATGCATATGCACTACAAGAATGTACTTAAATGTAATGAGGGTCAAATGCTTAGCAAAAAAAATGCCATTTAATAACTACCTGTAGAAAGTTTTATTTAATCCATAGAACTAAGCATAAGCCATAGTTCACCCAATTACAAGTAGTCAGAATGCTAAGATGTTATTTTAGCTCTCTAAAAGCATAGCATTTCTTGACTACCAGAAAGAGAAACTTGAGGAAGTAAACATAGGGCATGTTAAAATGGTAGAAATTGGAAGAGAAACAATGGATTACAGATCCGGCTATGCCAGAATCCTTGTTTTATATTAGCTCCCTTCAACAAAAATTTGAAACTTGAAAAAATAGTCTTTGCAGGCACTAATGAAGAAAAAAATTTAGCAAAAACTGTAGACTCTTTGACCTTTGTAGAAAGAAAATGGCATTGTGTGTTTTATAGGTTTTATCCTTGGGTTCCTTTCCATACTACAATGTACAGTGGCTGAAACCCATATAGAAAATTGGATGCTTTTTGGTTTTACACATTTTGAGGGACAGTGACTGAAGCTGACAAAGTAGCCGGAAATGAGAAAATGATCATGAAAAGTGGAAAGGCACAGTGGGGTGTCCCCAAGCTTTGACTCTGAAATCCCTTCACACTCATTGCAGATACTTGAATTTCACATGTCTCCAAAGAACCCAAAAGAGAGCAACAACTGCATAACTGAAAATCTAAGTTGAAATTTCTTCTATTCTCCATTACAGTGGGAAATAAAGAGAGTTTGGAGTTTGAATCCTACCAGGCGAAACAAGTATGGTAGTCACCTTGGGCTTCCCATGAAACCCCAGAAGAGCTAACCCATCAAAGAGAAGGTGAGGAGCAGGGGTTAAGGATCTTCATGAAACTAATGGCAAATTCTAAAGGATACAAAATCTAACAAAGTATACCCCAAACAAGGAACAATTTCTATGTGATTAGCCAATAATTTAATTACTTATTAGAATATATGTTATTTGGAGAAAGGCACCTGAAACCAGTCTTCAATGTAGTATATTTAAAATGCTTAGCATATAATCAAAATTTATCAAGTACATAAAGAAATAAGACAAATTAAGCTAAGATTAAGGGATAAAAGCACACAACAGAAAAAGTGTTAGTGTTTCATAGGTGTTAAATTGATAAAAAAAAAGAGTGATTTCAAGGTGACAAACCATAGGTTAATTATTAATAATGAAAATGAAATATAAGATTTCAAATAAAAGATATGAATTGGAAAATATACAGATGGTCTTAATAGCCAGCTGGAGAAGGGAAAGATAATGGAGTCAAAAATAATGAAAAATATAGTAATGGAAATTATCCAAATTGAAAAAAAAAGGGATAAAAAGAATGAATGAGACCTTAAAACCTGAGACACAATAGCCAATGTTTAGGCAGGTGGATAACAGGATTTCTAATGAGGGAGTTAATAAAAGAAGTGGATTATTTATTTGTAGCTCTGATGATTGTTGCTAATATTGACAGGACACTCTCCATGTTCTAAGCATTATGAGCTCTTACACAGTTTGTCACATTTTCTCAACTTCATGATGTAGGCATTGGTGAACACAACTTTATAGATACATAAAAAGTGACTCACAGAATTGGCTTTCCTAAGTAACCAGAGTAAGAGAAACCTAAGAATATGGCTTTCCTAAATAACCACAGTGACACATACCCTCAGTCTTCCTGATGCCTGCGCAAAATCTCCAAACCCACTTTACCTTTCATTGTTAAGTGAGAGCTCTATGACCTTTTCCAGGTATTCTGAATCTACTACAACTCTGTTTCCACAGGGATGCTAATCCTTATCCTTTATTTACAAAGGAGAAAGTGTTCCAGGAGCTATCATGACATAGCAACATTTTGCAGACTGAAAAAAACCAAACAGTCATGTAATATTTTTCAAGTGGTTAATAAATGCTGATGGGAACACCTTTTACTGACTTATTGGAAATTAGCATGCAACTTGACCAGTGACATCTGGAGTCAACTCTTTCCTTCTTGAAAGATCAATTACACACATCTCCATCCAGGTTCATTTTCAGTGTAGTTTGAAGTTTACATGGGAGAGTATTTAAACTATAGTTTGGCCAACATGTTAAATCAGAGTTTTACCATCCCAACTCCCCACACATATACCAGAGAGCCAATTAGTAAACATTTGCCAGCATTCCATTGATATTTATCAAGCTACCACTGAACCCTAATTTGACAACTTAACATAAGATTTTATTCCTTAATGAATACACATGATTAAAAAAATGAATCAAGAGAAAATTTTATATTCATATGCATCATGAACCTAGAGCATGTGATAGCATCAATTCATTTTCTCTCTGTATCTGGGCTCCAATTTATTTTCTCTGAATTAGCCCAATTCTCAGACAGGTTTTCCCCTTGAGATGAAAGAATTTTCAGGATGAAGGGCATGCCCACTCTTGATCTTCCCAATCACATTCTAAAAATTAGTTTATTTCCTATGCATCTGATTCTGTGGCCAAGTCACAACATTTCCTCTGGAGTTTGGAGGTAGTATCAGCTCCATCCAAAACACAACCTGATAGTAGAGAGCTCTATGACCTTTCCTCAGAGGGAAACAGGGTTAATTTTAGTAATGGAGGGATTCCGAGTTGCATGGCTACCATAATACCAGATGCTCATCAATTCAGCATGCCCATGAATATTCAGGCCAAACTATAGCATGAAATACTGTTTATCCACCAACATATAAACTTGTGCTGATAATGGTTTTCCAAGATTCTGGGGACTTTTGACCTTGCTACTACATGCAGTTCTTCTAGACTCACAGATTGCCTCTTTCACAAAATGAACATTTTTTTGCCACTAAATTATTTGGCTAGGTTGTCAACCAAATTCTTTAGTGTCAAATCTTTTCCACCTGGCATCTTAGACACTCTCTGTGCCACCTAACACACAGTTCTAGAGTAGCATGAACAAATGACAATGACCTGGTTAAAAGAAAAATAAAGGAAAGGGTAAAACATTATTATTTTTTTAATGTTACAAAGAGCATAAAAAGAAAAAAAAACTGAACAGGAGTTTAATCTTCTGTGGGTTTTCAAGTGATCTGGGGTTTAGCATGAGAAATATTAAAGGCAATCTGAAACTTTGAGAAAGAATGTGATTTTATGTTTTCATCTTATTTAAAATGAACGAGGCTGCCAGTTCTCATTTCAGCAACTATATTTTATAAAGCTATGCTTTGTAGGTTGATCCTGCTGCACACATGGATTACTGGAGAGGTACAGCTCAGCTTTCCAGAGCGGGGGAGCATCCCCTTGAGATGCAGCTAAAGAGACAAGCAGAGACAGGTAAATCTCTGGCTTTCAACTTATTTTCCTCATCTTCACTTTTCCCTCTCTTTGAACATGGTTACATTGCCATCACACATGCCTCCTTCTGTCTTGGATGTGGTTTTCATTTTCTTTTGCCCAAGACACAGCTGGTTCACATATTTCCAGATCAAGAAGGGACTCCTTTGGTCCTATGCCTGGAGAAATTTCACTGTTACAGAAAGACTGGTTAGTTCTGTATGTCAGATTAAGAGATCATCTTTCCTGTGAGCGTACCAATGCAGTTTGAAATGTTCTCTCTCAGACCTTGTTATGAAGACTTTTGGAAGCCCACATATGAATTTGTATAGTCTTTTTACTTATTTACTTACTTATTTACTTATTTCAGTGTTGGGGATTGAACCCAGTGTCTGCTAGGCAGCCATGCTACTACTGAGCTACATCCCCAGCCCTGAATTTGTATAGTCTTTATCTTCAATCTACCCTTTTGACTCATTACCCTAAACCCTGCATTTATTACCATCCCATATTTATTTGTAATTTTCCCCTTTACCACCAAAATATCTCTTTTCTTTTTTTAATCTACCCATCTAAATGGGAACCACATTTTAAAAGCTTCTTGATATCATATAATATACCAAACTTGTCCCATCTCTGCTTACTTGGTCCACAACTGTGACACTATAAGCCATTTATTTATTTATTTATTTATTTATTTATTTATATTAGCATAAGCCATTTTAATAATATTCATGGAAGTTTTTGTTTTCTTATCTATTTCCCATTATTATTACTAACCAATATAGTATCCAAAGCAATCTACATACTCCTTACATCTGGGCCGACTACTGTGCATTCCTTGGATACTTAAGGTTACAGTGCTATTTGTTGCTATAATGAACTTAATTCTCTCCTCGACTTTACAACAACTCCATAGACTGTCACATTTTTCCAGACACTGATTTCTTAATTCTTAATTTTCCAACTTAAGTGTATTTCAATGTTGTCTAGATTGTTGCGGGGTGGGCAGGGGATAAATGTGTGTGTATATATATATATATATATATATATATATATATATTCCTCCCCCCCATCCATTTATAAGGATTCAATTTATATAGGTATACACACACACACACACACACACACACACACACACACACACACAAATGCTTGGTGGCTTGAGAAAAATCAAAATTAAAAATTTGAACTATAGTTTCTACTAAATGCATACTGCTTTTGTAACCATTATAAAGGTGAAATTAAGTCAAATTATTGGTTATCAGCAATTATTTATTTGTAAGTACATGCCAATACTGAGTATTGCATAGGACTAATCTACATTCCAAGTTTTAAAAAATGCATGCCAGATGGGCTGGGTTTGTAGCACAGTGCTAGAGCACTTACCAGCATTCGTGAGGAACTGGGTTTGATCTTTAGAAACCACATAAAAAATAAATAAAGGTATTGTGTTCATCTACAACTAAAAAAAATTTTAAAAAATGCACACAAGAGAGCCAAGGTAAAATTAAATGCATTCAATATCTAGACAGGTAATTTGGAACATAATTTGGTGTTTGTGTGGGTAGGCAACATGTAGCTCCAGTCTTGTTATTCTTTGGGAATGAAGATATAAAATTGTAAGATCCTTCAATGTTTCCCCCTCCCCGGAGAAGTATGTGAAATCTTTCACTCCTAAATATGAGTGCAAAAAATGTATATAATAAATAGAAAAACAAGTTTGCTTGCTGCTAGCCTGAGTTCTATGCTTTATATAATGTAGTTCTATTTAAATAGGTAGCCTTTGTATTAATAGATAAGATGAGACCACTTAGTCCTCCAGGGTCTCTAATATCTTACCCCTAAAATGGATCTAAGATTATACCATATGATTTTTTAATTCATTCAATCCTACCAAGTTCTAAATCTCTGGATTCTCATATGAAATATCATAGTATTTTTATTTGTTCTTTTTTTAGAAAAATTCACAAACTACTTATTGAGCTATTCTTGAGCTAGATGATAAGGATAAGAAGAAAATGAAACAGATGTCTCTTATGAGTCTTTCATCTAGTGAAATAAATGATAATACATCTCAACTAAAATGAAAAATCAAAGTCTTGATGTTGAGCAATTTATAGTATGATTAAGGACATGAAAACCACATAGATAGGAAAAAGACCTGAGATTCTTTTTCAAAAGCTCACAGACACGAACATATTGCCCATTAGAGGAAGGAGTAATTGGAATAAGACATTATTATTTTTTTTTAATGAAAGAAAAGCCTTTAAACCGTTAAAATGGGGCCATTGTCAGAGAACTGTGAGGATCAGGCAGCCTGAACTCCAGCAGTGGGAAAGCATTTGGCTAAATTTAGTAAACACAAATCTGGGACATTGGGACCAAGGCTTTGTCAGAATGCATCAGTCATCTGAGAGAAAAGATGTAAGATGATAAGTCTTTTCATATACTGTAGGTTTTTCAAATGGGAAAATGGGTTACATTTGTTCCTATTGCCCCAAGGGGTAGAATTAGCTTTAATAAATAGAAGATTCTGAGGATAGCTTTCGGTGTGTAGAAGCAAGTGAGTCTCCCATCTGACGCACGTGGACAGGTCAGTTCCAAGAGACAGTTTCTCTCACAGAAGATACTAGAGGAGAAGACAGAGAAAGAATAGTGGGGCTGTGAAGAGAGGATCTGAGCATTAGAAGGTGAGGTAGATGGTGTGCTGGTCCACAAGTCTTCCTGCTCATCAGAACCACCTGGGAAGATTTTTAAACATGAAAACATGAAAAGAGTCTGATTCACTTGGTCTAGGGAGAGCCAGAGAACTTCTGTTTGGGGCAAGTAATTCCCAGTTATTCTGTTGCAGCCATCTGCCAGTGAAACCACTGGACTTAGTTCTGCAGAGTGCCCCTTTCACGTTTAGGATTCTCTAAAATGGCTTTTAAAGCAGTCACCTGGTTTTGATCATGCATATTGTGTGATCAGCTGTGCTGTTTGCATTTTGTTCTTTACCTTTTTTAATGCTTCTCTCTTCCATGGGACTGGTTCTTATATAGATGAGTAAAATGATGCTTTGTGAGGTTCTATAACAATGGAGTCAAAACACCACTATCCATAGTGCTCAGTCTGTGTTTCTTTGTGCTTATGGAGAGTTGTTCCTGGAATCAGGAGGTATAGGAAAGCAGAAAGGAGGTGTCCCCAGGAATGTGGCAATAACTGAGCTAGTCTTGTGATCCTTCGATCAAGTAAAGTCTTCTACTACAAATATCAATTAATTACATTTTCCAACAAACCACTGGGTACTAATGTGACTTTTATTATATGTGGATAAAAATAATTCAAGAGATGGAGATAACGGGGAAGATAAAGTAAAAGGGAAAAGCTTGAGGAGAAAACACTCTGCTCTCTGCCAAGCATCTCAGAAAACTCAAAAATTAGCATGACTGGTAAGGATCTCTCTGGAGAATGCCTGCTTGGATAGATAGTAACCCAAGTTGCATGATCAGGAGCTGTCAGTGCCACAGTGTTCAATTAAAGAAAAGTTTTTCTCCAGGCTTCTTTCTTCCCTATTGTTCTGTTCCCCTGAATGTCAGGGAGGTGTTTGCCTTAGGGCACTCCTTTGAGACTCCTCAAGAACACAGTTTCAAATGGAAATGAAGAGGCCTAATCTGTGCCTTTTAAGTAAAGTGCTTTGTAAAAGCTGTGTCTGAATCAGACTCTTGGCCCTGTGTGTGGCTGTGAATTACATTCTCAGCACCGCAGGAAACTCAAGAAAAATCCCAGGTGTCCATCCCAATCTAAAAGAATGAAAAAGAAGTGTACTATTGGATGAAGTCTCTTGCTTTCCTCTGATCAGGCTCCTGACCCCTATGAAGTCGGAACAGGGATCCTCTGGGTCAAATGAGTTGTTGCAAGCCCTCCAGTAACTAGCACACAGGTGTTTGGGTTTCTCATGAGTCCAGTACACATAAAGAATCTACCCCTGGCAGGCAGGAGGCCTCTAATTTGACAAGCAGAGCAATATTAACTACAGGCCCATTTTATCTATCCTGTTTCTCAGGAAGGGTGTCCAGGCCACCATGACATTTGGCATATCATGGGCATGAGAGCTTTCTTTGCACACCATCTAAGGCTGCTCACCCTATAGAAACCCCCAGCCAGAATGTTATGATGAGTGTCTGTATGGAAGAAGATGAGGGCCATGTGGAGTGTTTTTGTTAGAATAGTGGTCTTTTGTGTGGTGGTTGGAAAAGATGACTGGGTCCACCACAGCATGAACTCTGGTGTGATGCCATTAGAGACTGAGTACTGGAACTGATCTCAGAGAACTATTGCCATGAATTGTGTTGGGATTTAGAAGGCCAGGCATTAGAGGAGCCTTTGGAAACTGAGATCTAGGCCGAGGGTGGCTTTCTCCACAGCACTGGAAATCTCATCCAGGATTTCACATGATTTTGCTGTGAAAGCCTTCTCAGCTATAGTTGAGAGACAAAACTCACAGGAACCTCAAATTTTAGACCCCAATGGGCCTGGATTCCTGTGACTTTTCGCCACTTTTGGGAACCTTGTCTGCGTGCGATCTCCAGAGCTTTTACTGAAAGGAGATTCCTCAACACTTAATGGCTCCTGAATGAATCAAAACCCACAGTGTCAACTTCTTCATTCTTGAAATATGGCTAGGCCAATACCATGAAGTTTTTGAGAATCCCATTACCAGAAATTTCTGGAGAACCTTTAGATCTCCTGTTGCTCATCATGACTGAACCAGCGAGTTCCATTTTTGACTGAGTGGAATTCATGAAGATAGTGAAGAACAGAGATGCCAGTGAGTAGGAGCCAGCAGGGAACTGGGCCTAGAGCAATGGAGTGCAGGTGTGTGATCCAACATCTGTGGTGGGCCCCTGTCGTTCTGTCATTGGCTTCCAAATGACATGTGACTGACAAGGTGCATCCAGGAGACCCGAAAATATAAAGGCATGTTGTTGTGGGGAGAGGATTTGGTGCGATGCTCAGAAACAAGTTGCTACGCTCAAGTGGGAAAGATATATGGGGTAGCAGCCCAGTTTGTATTTTTGCCTTCAGACCCTGACTCACTCCATGTGGCATATCTTCTTCCAGCACTGTGTCGTGTTTGACCTTTTAGTATTTCAAAAAAAAAACACCAATTTTCCAGGGAAGCTCTAAGAAATGCCATTAAAACTGGGCGGTGAGCCAAAGGCTTCACAATGCACCCAGGGAGACATTCATACCCCAACGGCCACAGTTACCTGCATAGAGAGGATTCAGCTCTGCTGCCTCCTGTTCCTATTGAAAAATATGAACCCATGTTCTCCTGTTCACATAGACTCAGACCAAGCTTTCATGATCTCACTACAAAGGAAGCTAAAACATAAAGATATATTTCTATTGGACGAATGTCAGAGGCAGATAGTCAAGAAGTCATTAGGCCAGCAAAGTTCCATATTTGTGGAAAGTTTACCCTGTCCTCTACTTTTGGGATCTCTTCTGCCACACCCAAGTTTGTGAGCTCCTCAGATTTTCCAATTCCAGATATGTATTCACAGATTTTTTTTCTTCTTCTCCTCTCATTGTGTATTCTTTAGGGTGATAGTAATGTCCAGGCATTGTGGTGGATGACAGTGGAAGATTTTTATGTGCCACATGTTCCCATGTGTATTAGACTCATTTTCCGTTTTGCCTTTTGAAATATTGAATCTCTGAAACTAATCCATAACCTTCTAGGCTCTGCATCGATAAAATTAATCCTAAAGGAAGAGAAGTAGAGTCACTTGATAAGAGGCATGGTGTATACTTGGACTTGCGTTTTGCTTCATCAGAGATACATATTATAAAACCTGTGACACATTTTTCTCATTTTAGTTCTCCAAGAATTTTCAATATCAACAAATATGTAACTTCCTGACTCCCTGTCTCTGTCGCCTAGGTCACAATGTATATTTTTATATACACATATATAATCCTACTGCCATCAAAGGTATATTTTTGAGAGTACTTTCACTTTGGTAAATACAAATTTCATGAAGAGATCACTGCCCCCCAATACACTGAGTTAACTGAAAATTCAAGCTGTGGTGAGCTTTATACTTCAACAAGTTTAGACATAAAACAATGCAGAGGAAAATGAATATTTTGGGTACATATGTGAAGGATATATATCCCCTTATGAATTTCGATTGGCATACATACTATTACACTTTAATGTATTAAATTATATATATATATATATATATATATATATATATATATATATATATATAGTATGAATTTGCAAACATGAACTATATGTGTCATATACTTATATTACCTTGATTCTTTCATGCCCATGTGTTTGGATTTATTATCAACTTTTCAGGAGATATTTTTCAGAAATATTTATTTTCTTGACATACATATTCATTTCGGAATACTCAAAATGAACTTCAGTGAATATTGAGTACTAACCCTAATATTTCTAGAGTAAGTGACCCAGTTTAACATCAATGAAAGTATATTCATATGGGACATGATGTGTATTTTGAATTAAATTTTTATTCAAAATTGTTATATTCCTATTTCTTCAGTATATATACATCATAGGATGTATCATTTCATCCACAATTCACAAATTGGTATGCATACGATTCACTTTCATTCACTCCCTGTATCAGATCCCATGTATTTCTCCATGTTGCTTTACTTGATTTTTCATGAGATTTCTTTTATATCACATAACTTTTGAATTCCATCATCATTTTCAAAGCAAAACTCAAACACAATTTGTTATAATTAGTAACCCTAATATTACCACTACATGTATAACTACTTGGATTGAATGTTTGTATGTGAATACCAGATTTCATGTATTCTTTAAAATATCAATTCAATCCATTATTTAAAATAGTAACCTGTTATATTTTTTATTCACCATATGGTCTATTCATACATCATCTCAATATACATAAATCCAGGGTACACCTATTTTTATCCCCAAACTCTAAATGATAGGGTTTCAAAACATGCTCCCAGAAATGGTGGAAAAAATATGCATGTCACCTACTCCATATATTCCTTTCATCACATCATGTTCTGGACACAAAATGCAAAACTCACGATTATCTTATTCTTCTACCAAAGCCTCATTTTAAGGAGAGCATGAATTACTAAAATCATCTATGTCTGCATTGCCTATTGTTTACAAATTTCAATCCTATGATGAGTATACACTTGATTCTTTCAAGGATAGTGTGTTCAACTACCCCCCTGTTGAAATTATCCCTGATCTTATCACTCATTTTGTACTTTGCCTGATCTCCTAACATCCTTATTGATATCTATGTCCCCAAGTGCCTTGTTGTGACTGACTCTTCATGTGTGCTGACATTCCCATCTACACTTTAATAGAAATTCATTGGATTGCAAAAAGGGCCTTTGGTCCAATTCCTAAACTCACTATTCTTCCTTACCCTACACTGGAATCCTGCCTACTCTCTCTATTTCACTGCAAGTTCTCTTTTACATTCAGTAGTCCCAGGTACAAGATCTTAGGTCATTGTCTATGGATTTAGAGGATTCATCTCTACAGAACATAATTCAAAACTATGTATCCAAATCAAGGGCCCAACAAACTTTTGTGCTTCAGATCTTACCCAGTTTTCTATTTTCATACTTACATTTCACCTTACATTCGTATAAATATCCCAGTTGCCCAATACCCGTATTCATCCAGCAGAATGACTTTTAACCCACATAGAACATGATATGACCCTTAACCATACTCTGTTCCCTCAATCTATTTTCACATAACAGCAGGTCCTGAGTTGATCTTGCCATACAGGTATGTAGGGAATCCTACAGCTGCTAAGAAGCTCAAAGGTAGATGCAGAAATGATCCCTGGAGCAAAAGTAGGCAGCTAGGTAGGACGTGTGAGGTCTAAAGTCATCTTCCATGACCAACAACCCAGTCAGGATGAAGGGATAAAGCTGAATCAGCTTCTCTCTTCTCAATGCAGGGAAGATGGACACAATCAGGTCTGTGTGGATTGCTGATCCCGGGCTCCTAGGGTGTATAGACATTTATGTCTTGTGAAAATGTCACGGGAATGTGGGGCAGCCTCCATCTCATGGAACCCTTGGAAACAACTGTTAGGACAAAGTGGTTGCCAAGGCAGTGACCTCATTCACTTCCCTGAAGGAAGTGACCTCACCTCACTTCCTTGGTGATGGAACTCTCTGAACTTGGGATCCAGGAGGCGAGGCATCCAGAGGCAGTTCCACTCCCAGTGGGCTCACTTGATTGTCTGTACCAAGGCCAGAGTCATTCTTTGTTGGTACCTAGTGATGTGTGGATAGCCAAATGCCTTGAATGGTCTCAACAGTGGCCTTTCCTGAGAAAGAAGTGTTGGCTCATTGCTGGCTCCTGACAACTACACAGAGATGGCCAAGGAAACCAGAGCTGAGACAGGACAGGTCACTGCTGAGGAACATATTTTCACCCATCCATCAGAGGACAGAGTGGATAGATACAGACCAAATACAGGGGTGGTTTGTGTTTCTCAGAAGGTGTGTGTTTCAATTTGTCGTTTTGTCTCATGTTCTGAGAACATAAAGGAAAATTTTTTTTTTGTTGTTGTTGTTATTTTGAAATGTACTGTTAACTAGTGAGCATTTTCATGTCAGTGGATACCACTGGGTTTGTGGTTAAAGAGAGTAGAGAGAAGAATGCAGCCGTGAATGTGTCCTGTCCAGTGGAAATCTTTGCAGGACTCCTCATGGCCAATTTATGAATGGACTGCTGCTTGCCTTGCAGATGGGCAACACCTGCCAAGATTCTAAATTCCTGTATTCTTCCTGAATTTTGGCCACTCTCTGAAGGGGTTCGTGGTTTTGTGTCCAAGATGTGTACCACATTCAAGCTCTGTGACATGGCCATGGACTGGATTGCTGAAGGGCATGCCAAGCATCTCAGAAAACTCAAAAATTAGCATGACTGGTAAGGATCTCTCTGGAGAATGCCTGCTTGGATAGATAGTAACCCAAGTTGCATGATCAGGAGCTGTCAGTGCCACAGTGTTCAATTAAAGAAAAGTTTTTCTCCAGGCTTCTTTCTTCCCTATTGTTCTGTTCCCCTGAATGTCAGGGAGGTGTTTGCCTTAGGGCACTCCTTTGGGACTCCTCAAGAACACAGTTTCAAATGGAAATGAAGAGGCCTAATCTGTGCCTTTTAGGTAAAGTGTTTTGTCAAAGCTGTGTCTGAATCAGACTCTTGGCCCTGTGTGTGGCTGTGAATTACATTCTCAGCACCGCAGGAAAATCAAGAAAAATCCCATGTGTCCATCCCAATCTAAAAGGATGAAAATACCAAGTTAAATTATTTGTTAATGTGGAATTAGAGGGGTTTTTAGGTCATCTATGTGATTATATGCACAGGAATATGTGGGTCTAGGATTCAGCTGAGAGGTGACCCAGAATACGCTAAGACACACCTATTTTACAAAAACAACCACAAAAGCCTTTAAATGTTTCATTTATCTTTGAAATTTGCTTTAGAATTTCAGAGGAAAAAATAAGAATAAACTATCTAAAATTATTTCAGGAACGTTAAATAGATGTTCAATTATATGAGAGTTTGTTCTTTATGTTTCATCATCCATAAAGATGTTTATGTATAATATAGTCCTATATTTTTGTAGTTATATTCAGATAGAACAAAAATACCACTGTTCAAAAGGGAGCTTTCCTCTGGAATATGTATCTCACATCACTTAACAAGGGTGATAACCATGCAGACGCTTGGAAGAGGCAGGTCCCAGGCTTAGCCCCATTCCACACATGCCAAACATCATAGTTCACAAAAAGAGACCCTTTTGTTCTCTATTTTTTCACCATGATTTTTTAGTCTGCTTTACTTGTTTTGAAAGCTCAGGATGTTTTTCTTCATTCTAATGAGTATCATCTTACTTTTTAAAGAACAAATATGCTAAATAAACTCTCATCACAATAGCCATAAAGATTCTATTCTGCAAGCTCAGTCTACAGCCCCTTCAACACCCTTATTTTTTAAGGGATCATCATAAAAGATGTTAGGTTCACCACACTGGGCTTTCCTGTCCAGGAGCCCATGAAAGCAAGGCGATGGGTGTAGCCACTGAACAGCTCTCATGTACTTTGTTTTATATCCATTTGGACACATCTGGCTCATTGGATAGAAAAAATGTTTCAGTAAAAGATTTTCAGACTTAAGTCTTTCTACCAGCCATCTATTATGTATTTGAACTGAACTGGACTTTAAGTATCATTGACGTTCTGTAGGACCTGTGCTATTTTCAGGCACTAGGCAGCCCAGGATTCACAGCTTTCTACCTCCACAGCAGGGGTTCCCATCTGAGGCAAGCTCTTATGGACCCCCCCCCCCATAAGTCTGTTCAGCCATCTTGAGTAAGGACATGGAGCGGACACTCTGCTCTCTTGTCACCATCTCTCTGTTGGGCTCCCAAATGCTACTGCTCAATCCCCACATCCTCTTTCACAGTCCTAATGTCTGACTGACAGAATTCACAAAGATAAACAAAATATACCTGGTCTCTGCACCCAGGCCACTTCTTCTTCTTGGGTTCTGCTTATTCCCAAAAGGGAATCCACTTTCCCCTTTGGGTCCAAAAAGGAATGGAAACATCCCAGACACCAATCTTAAAGGAGTGCCTTTAAATAAACATGTGACCATGAATCAGAACACTTCCCTTTTACTCCACCCTTATCAGTGGGCACACTTATTTGATGAACATCCTCACTCTGCTATGGAAATCTAAACTTGAACAACCAGATCTAAATGTTTTTAAAGCCATTGCTCTTCAGTGGACCAAATGATTAAAAACACAGAAAATAAACAAGTATTGATGAGTGAATGGAGAAATTAGTAAAATTGTATGCTATTGTGAAAATGTAAAATAGCAAGTCCCCTTTGGGAAATAATTTAGATGTTCCTCAAATAGTAAAATACAGAGTACTATATGATCTAGCATTTCTTCCCTCAAGTGTATATACTCAAGAAAAAGGAAATCTAATATCCACACAAAAACCTGTATATGAATTTTTACAATAGCATTATTCATCTGTATGAGTGGATAAAGAGAATGTAGCATATCCATTCAATAGAATATTATTTGGCAAATAAATAAATAAACCCTTATGACATGCTGATACATGCTACAATTTGGACAGACCTGGAAAACATTATGCTAAGTCAAAGAGGATTGTCATAAATGGCCACAAATTCTATCATTGAATTTATATGAAATATCTAGAAGAGATAAATCTATAGACACAGAAATATATTACTGGGAAGTCCTGGGGGCAATGGAGAGATTTGGTCAATGGCCACGGAATGCAGCATTTTCTGCATTTAACTTCACAATTAAAATCTAATTGTGATGGATGCTCCATTGTGTGAATATACTAAAAGCTGTTGAGTTATTCACTTTAAAAGAGTGAATTGCACTATGTGTGAATTATGCATTAATAAAGCTGTTCAAAAAATAAAGAAAACAAAAGGGAGTCTTTAAATTTTCAGAATATTCACTGCAGGTTTCCCTTGAATATTGAATTGCCCTAGTGAATTACACTGATAGATATAATGAAATTAAGTTTATAAAACCTATTACTCTAGGATAAGGCAAGACCCTGCAGTGTGAGAATTGAGTGGATAATATTGCCACCTGTGGTCCAGTGGGTCTCTCTCCTGAGAGAAATTCCATAAACCTGTCAGCCTTATTTTCCCCCACAGGACTTTGATGTGAGCTAATGTGTAGCCCCAATAAGTTTTCTTACAATTACCTTTCTGGAACTCAGCCTTCAATGTCTGCTGATCTTCCCTTAATGGCTTTTGACACAGGTGAAATTAGAGAACACAGAAAATACAATCAAGGATGGCCCTGAGACCTAGTGGCCCCACCACCAACAGGGCTTTGTTGTCTGAGTGCCTTGTGATTTAACAAAGAGTTAGTCCTTTCTCATAAAATTTGCAGAGTTTTATAATCAGACTATTAACCTTTAAGAAAGACTGTGTGGCTATGCTGGGGAGCCAAAGTGAGGAGACAGTTGGGAGATAAGGGGGGATCTCTTACAAGTTAAGTGTCACACTTAAATTACAGAGTGTTAAGCCTATGCAACTGAAAGTCCATCATTTTTTAACCTATAAGAATGAACAGATCTTTGTGTGTGTGTTCGCAAGGGAAGTTTGACTTCAGTTAATACTGGGTTTTTAAATAGCAAATCTTGGCTCTAATGTCTTATTGGCAATACCTCCACTTACTTCCATACCGTGTTTATTTTGGGCTGCCAAGTGCCAATACAGAACATAAGGACCCTTGGTGTTCCAGGAAACTCTGTCTTTATCACAGTTACAGATCAATCTGTGGACCCAGATCCACACTACCAACTGTAAGTAGACCATCCCTGCCCTAGAATCAAAGTTAATTTAACTCTGATTAAGGTTTGATCAGAGCCCACTGTGGCATCCACATGCCTGTAATCTCAGCTACTGGGAAGGTTGAGGCAGGATCACATCAGCCTCAGCAACTTAGAGAGGCCCTGTATCAAAATGTAATAAAAAGGGCTTAGGATGTAGCTCAGTGGTAAAGTACCCCTGCTTTCAACCCACAGTACCCCACACACACACACACACAAAAGTTTGGATTAGAAAAGACAACATGTGCTTATGTCTATTTTCTATCAGATATTTATCCCCAGGTTTGCATTCATTGTCCTAACTCTCTAGTGCAAGACCACCAGTGCACACTGCAGTCAGATCTCTATGTGCAGGGAGAGGGAGGGTGTGTGTATGTGTATGTGACTGTGAAGAAGCTGGCAGAGGGCAGTTTGCCTAGTCCTGCAATTAGGAAAAATATAATTATTAGAAGTATAATAATATAATTCATTGATTTTAGAGTAAAATATCTGAAATTCAAACTTAGTAGAGGGATGATATAGAAAAAGCACCTTATTCCTCTAATTCTGACTTTCCAAAGCTGAAAATGGCCACAAAGACTGAACCAATTATAGCCTCATGGTAAAGATGAAAAAATGGAATAAGGCATAGGAATTTGTTGTATATATAGGGCAGCCTTTGCTAATAATAATTCATGTGTTCTCTGGGTCCTACCTAGAGGGTTACTCTCTTCCCTGTAGGTGTGGTCTCCTAACTTTAGACTTATTTTCTATCTCTTTCCAGCTGTCTCAAGCCATAGAGTAATTATGGAAAGCTCTGAGTATCCCAAAGTGTGAATTGGGCTTTCACTTTCTGTTCTCTCTGAATTTTCAATGAGATTCAAGCAGCTGACCATCTCAGCTTCAACTCAAAAGCTCAATTACGTGAAATATGCACCCTTGAGCATTTGCAGCTGCCAATGGAGGGAATTTGGGAAATTAGACTGGGAAATTAGACTGGGAAATTAGATTGAAGTAGCTAAATGCTGCCAATTCCTATTTTCCAAGCTTCTAGAGATTAAGACCACCATTTAAAGGATTAATATGTAAATGATAAGCATATTGATTCTTCTGAAAGGCTTGTGCAATCATAAATAAATTTAAAAACCAGACTTTTCCATGTAAATAGCATTTGGTAGGCCTGGCTTCATGAAAACAAATCATAGTCTTGTCCCATCAAGACGGACAAAAGATGGCACTTGGTAAAGCACAGAAACTTATCACACTCTCTAAAGTTTAGCTACTTTAATATATCTGTCCCTGTCCATTGCCCAAGGTAGAATGTGCTGCAAAGGTGCACCCTAATCCAGGATGGCTATTTCTGAACCCAACCTTAAGATGCAAATGCAGCTTCCTACTACAGATAGCATAGCATATCATAAAATCAGCTGGTGCTGTCTTTGTGACTCAGAGGCACATCTCCCAGATTTGTTCTCCTTCATTACCAGTAATGTTTCTTCCATAGATAATACAACTATTTCCATCAGCTATTTCCTCTTCCCACTATAACACTTTCCTATCACTGACCCCACTCCCACCACTAATCAAAATAATATCCTAGGAAAGATTTTTGTCATAATCCATTTATCTTTTACAGTAACCTTCAGTGACCTAGGTGAAATCATTGTGAAAACATAAGATTTTCATTATGGTGTCAACTCAGGTAGCCAGGGTCTGAGGCAATTCATTAAGAGAGATTCAGAAACAGCATCTAGGCTTAAAGTGGGGTTGTGATGGAGAGGAAAGGGTAGTGAGGATGATGTAATCACCAATTGCTAATGTATAGAATTTAGGTCACATTTGAAGCAGACTTCTAGATGTTCCTGTCTCTACTTGGGGAGAGTTAGGGCATAAGTCAGCATGCCTGCCTCAAATGGGACAAGATAAGGAGTTGTTTGCATGTAGCAAGACAAAATAATGCTACTTGTAAAAAAGAGACCAGTCCTTAGTTTTGAAGTAAATTCAGAGTGCAAATTTTTCTCTCAAGTAGAAAATTTTATTTTGCACTTCTTTTCTATCATCTCATATACAGTTAACATCTATACAGATTGTAGTATAAGGAATCTCCATATCATTGTGAATTAGAGAGGGCAATGTATGACATTTAGAGTAGGAAATAGCATTCAGTGTGAGTCAACGCTTTTTAGGGCAATGTAGGCAGGTGGGTCTGAGACTCTTCTGCCTCAGTTGATTGATCACAAACATCTGCCTTGGGCATAAGAGTACAGGAGTAGAAAAGCTGACATCTTGCATTGGGGATTACTGCTTAGTAAGAAGAGTACCATAGAGTTCTACATCCAGTTCTGACAGATTGTCTGATCTTAGTCAAATCATGTTACCATTTGGGCTTTGACTGATTATGAAAGACTAGAAATACAAATGGATAGAAACATGAAATCTCTTCACTTTTTTTAGACTTTAGTCTAAAAAAATTTGGTCATAATTTCAGACTTTAAAAAGGTGTATGGTTTGTACAAATAATTTTCCCAAGCGCTCACCCAGATTCCCTAAATGTTAACAAGTTTCTCTGTCCTATGAACATGCCTAATGGGTTCTCTCACTCCCACTTCCTGTTTCTCTCCTCCCAACCTTCTTTCTGTATCCTATGTGTCTATCTATACATCTCTGTATACACACACACACACACACACACACACACACACACACACATATTTTTTTTTATTTTTAAACACTTAGAAATAAGTTGCAGGGGCTGGGGTTGTGGCTCAGAGGTACAGCACTTGCTTGGCGTGTGTGAGGCACTGGATTCCAATTTCAGCACCACATAAAAATAAAAATATTGTGTCCACCTATAATTAAAAAATAAATATTAAAAAAATAAGTTGCACATGTCATGCTCCAGTCATGTCAAAGGAAAGGATTTGTTGCACTCAACTGTCATTTATCTTTAAATGCCTGTAATTTATAAGACTTTTTAATTTTTTGCTTCCTGACTTTGTCATTTTTGAAGAGCAAAAGTTAGGTATTTTGCAGGCTCTGTCCATCTAAGTTGGGGATGTCTTATATTTTTTTTTTAATTTTTTTGTCCTTGTAGATGGACTGCATGCCTTTATTTTATTTGTTTATTCTATGTGGTGCAGGGCCTCACTTGTGCTAGGCAAGGTCTCTACCACTGAGCCACAGAAAAGCTCTGTCTTATATTTTTAATGTCTAGATTGACATCATTGTTGACTGGAATCCTACATAAGGTCTAATAAGTTCTATTCTGCTCTAGATTGTGTGCATGACAATCGTAGGCACATGATGTAGATTTGTTGTATTCCTGATGTTAACCATGATTACTTGGTTTTAATAATTTGTTCCTTCTTAATTAGTAACTTGCAAATAGATGTTTTGAAACTAGGCAATTATCCTCCTCCTACATGCTAATATTTCACCCATGAATCGCAGCACCTATTGACAATTCTTTCCTGTAACAATGATTATGGCAACTGCCAGTTGATAATTTTCTAATTCCATTAGTCTTCTACATTTATGACTTTGATTTGAACTGTAAGAAGGAGTTCTCTTCTTATTTAAGGATTTATATCCATGTGGTCTCATGAATTATTATTTTATTAAGTGGATTAAGATCCTTTACTATCATTATTTATTTAGATGTGCTCAAATGATTCCAGATTTAGTAAGTGGTTCCTTGCAGACTTGGCATTCTGTGAGTACTTCTTTGCTTTATGGCACAGAATAATATTTTGGGCATATATTGTTTCTGTTCTATCTGTCTCCAAATTCTGCCACTTCTTCAAAATATGTTCATTCCTTTTAAGTGAAAAGTATGGTTAGAAGCCAAAATCTAATTACTGGATGTGTTCATTGATAGGTTCTCTCAGTGGCCAGAGTTAGAAACCCTGGTTATGGTTTATACGCTCATACTCCTACATTTATATTTATATGCATTTATCAATAGATCTATATTAATAGATGCACCTATACACATATATCTGTATACATACAATAAATGTAACTATGTACACACATACATATGAACATACATGAGAACCAGAAATATCCATCATAGCTATTGATCTACCTGACAATCTTAAGTTTTACTCCAAATTCCAGTCAAATACTAGAGGCATAGAGTCCTTTCACCTCTCCATATTTTAGCTTCCTTCTCTGACAATGGAAAACATAGCTCTTAATATCCACATTATATTTGCTTATTTGCCTAGACCTAGAATGCACAGAAAATGTTTTCTTTCTTTTGAAAATAATATTTATCATATATTTTCTTCATTTCTGTTAATATGTAATTGGGGTTTGTCTTTTTTCTTTTTTAATTTATTTTTTACATACATGACATGGAATGTATTACATTCATTAATACCCATTTAAAGCATAAATTTTCGTAACTCTGTATAAAAAGTTTGTTCACACCAAATTATGCCAATATACATGTACTTTTCATCATTATACAAAATATATGTAAGAAGATTTGGAGTTAGTGTCAGCATACCTTATATACAAATAGAGATATGAAAAATTTTGGTATATATGTGTAGTAAGAATTGTAATGCAAAAAAGTACAGAAAATGGTTTTAAGTTGCCAACCCATCATGCTAGTTTTATGTCAAACTTCTTAATATTTTATCCCATCACATCTAGACATAGAAAAAGAACTTAGCTATTATGATTTGCTGATATTAAATAGATGAGAAAATTGAGCAGCTGAGTCTCAACTGTCCCATGTCAAGATATATATAAAAGACATATATATGTACACTTAAATAGTCACATAGATGTTACAAATTATACTAAGTGATATCTACTTATTATATATATTATATGTGTGTCATTCCTGGGTATGCGATTGTGACAATAATAGGACTTTCCTACCCTAATGAAATTATGATTTGGAAAATGTATTTTAAACTGTATATATTAATAAAAATGTTAATGAGTTATAATTTAACTTTTTGCACTTTTAGAGTTTACTTGAGGTGATTAGCCCTGTCAGAGAGGTTATTATAAGTATATGTAAGGAAAGGAGCTGAAATGATCTGGAATTAAAGGCCAAGTTGGCACTACTTAGGAGCCATTTGAGGTGGAGGCAAAGAGTGGTCCAGAAAGAAGATACTGTTTCTTAAAGGGAATGGTGAGCATGAGGGGCCTGAGGAGATGTGCACGTGGTCACACTGAGTGAAAGACAGAGTGGGAGGAGTGGTGTCCCTTAGAGGAACAACTCGGCTAATGGAGGTGGCACCCCCAGTTCAAAAATTTAAATTATCAATCTAGGAAAAAGAGAAAAACAACCATACTTAGTTTTTTAAAGCATACAGTTTAGCAGGAAATTGGAGAATCGTCAAAGCAGGACAAATGTGCATTGAGTAGGCCAATTCAGAAGCTCTTGCAGTAGGCTGGTCTTTTACTTTAAAAGTGTGGATGATTGAGAATCTTTAAATATTGAGAATTTAATAATTGAGTTCCTGCATTAGGGGATGGAGATGAAAAGAGTTGGATAGACATGAGCAATATTCAAGAGGAAAATAGCTGATACGTGTAGATCTTTGGGGCATGGAGTGTAAAGGGTCTGTTTAAGGATAGCACTCAAGTTTGTGGCTTGCAGAGAAAACAATGTATGGTGATTTTTGAGGAGCCCATGTTTGGGGTAGACATTCAGGTATTTGGACTGAACATTTCAAGAACTTGTGAGACTTTTGGGCTGTCTTCTGGGAGAAATAGAAAGTGTGACTTATCAAGTGAGACCAGAAGTTATAGGAGAGGTCTGAGTCAGAAAGACAGGCCTGAGTGTGAGTCACCTGCAAAGGGGTGGCATTCAGAGATGTAGGTGGAAGTGAGATGGAAAAGAATAGAGAGTAGGAGGAAAGAGCAGCTCATCCTGAGGCATGAGGGATACCAGAGTTTAATAACTAAGTCGAGAGAAGTGAACTTGGCAAGTGAGAGAAAGAGAAAACAGAATAGTGTGAGTCATGGAAATTGGCTATAGATTTTTAAAAAATGGTGTCAAGTAGTTATAATGGATGAGAGGAGAAAACTAAAACTGTTAGTTCGGTTTAGTGACATGGAGCCCTTTCTTAACTTTAGTGAAATCTCTGGGAAAAGGTGGTCAGCATTGGAGTCAAAGGAGAGTGGGCCAGGCAGTAAGGAAGGGGTGAGGCGGTGAGGAGGCCTTCTGAGCAGGTTTGGCTACAAAGAAGAAAGAGGGATACTAGAAGTTGGAAAATGTTTCAAAGAAAACATGGAAGTTTGTTCTGGGTTTGAGATTCTAAATCTTCTTCTTCTCCTTCTTCTCTTCCTTTAGATTCTGTGCTTCAGCAAACCAGACAATTGCAAATATCAAGCTGTCACAGGACTAAGTTAAGAGAACCCATCTAGGTTCTCTAAACCCATCATCTCAGGGAGGAAGTGCCTAGGTTGCTGCTGGAAAGGTTCCCAAGCTGTGAAGGTGACATTTAATGATCACTAAATGATCAATGTAAGGGTCTATATTGACCAAAGTGCAGTGCTGGAGAACATCTCAATATTAATAAATAATATTCTTGCGAATACAGTCAGCATTCAAAAGTAACAAACCCACTACTACTTTATGTGGCCAGTGACTGTGACATTTCTGTTTCCCTAAGTAATCTGTCTCATTAACTGAAGCTGTCTACTTACTTGTCCTTAACTCACTTAATGCTACCACTTGGATAGACACAGACTGCCTGAAACATCTATATTTTTTATGATCTCCCAAGCCCTTCTTCTCAATGGCTCCTTTTGTTTTTATTGAGTGAGTTTTATGGTGGTAAAAAGGTTGCAAACTGAAATCTGTCACTTTCTGGTTAGCAATAATTTAGCATCTAAGGAGAAAAACTGCTAGGTCATGGATAAGTGCAGTAGCTCAGGAGCTGATGTTCGAGGCACAAGTGGGTTGACTTAAAAGGGACTGATTGTGACTCAGATGTGGAAATTGGGCTGAGAAAGCACTCTGCACTGTGAATGTGAGAAGGAATGAAAAGGGAATTGGACATCAGGCTCCTGGAAAATGTTAGAGCAGAGAGAAAGGAGCACACCCTGCTAATACTGTGAACAAAACACTTATCCAATGTTATCAGCCTTCCTGCTAAACACTGCTCAGAGGGCTTTGGAAGTGAAACTCATTTCACAATACCTTATGATTTGTGCAAACATTTTAATTTTTACAAACTTCAGTTTATGAATCTAAAGTCTAAATGAAAATAAGTTAAAAAACCAACTCCACACTGTGGAGATAGATTTTTTTAAACTTGGGTCCATGGATCAACCTCTTAAACATGGCATCCATCATTCACCTAGTAACTAGGGTCCTTCCACATTTAGTACCACCTCAAGAGAGAAGTCAGATTATTTCCTCAGAGTTCCTTGTATCCAAAATAAGGAGATTGAACGAGAGAAATGATCCGATTCTATTCAGGGTTAACAGTTTATTCTCTTCTTGTTAGAAACTTCTTCAGAGAGACAGTCAGCTCCACCTCAGGGCTTGAGGTGAGGCTGAACATCATGGAGTAAGAGTGAGGCAGAGGGAAGCAGCTCACCTGGTGATCAGGAAGCAGAGAAAGATTCCACTCACCAGATCCAAATATATAACCAAAAGCCACACCTCCAATGCCACACCACTTGCACTGTCTCACATGTGAGCTTTGGGGGGACACCTCACATCCAAGCCATAGCACTTAACATATTTGATGCAACTAATGTTTTGATTTTTATCTTTTGGTTTGATTTCCCAATAAATAGGCTCCCTATATACTTTCCCATGAGAGAATAAACTTGTGTTTTTTCAGTAAAATGCCGTTATGAGAGTATTCAAAAGTACAAATATGTCCATACATTTAGTCTTATTTTACTATAAGGATTCTGTGACTAAAAAAGTATTTGAGCACAAAAACGCAAGTTAATAATGCAACACATATCTTAGATTTTCAAATAGAATTTTTCTGATATTCATGTTTATATATTGAATTGTTGCCTACTATTTATTTGATTTATTTTGTCCTCCCTCAACTTTTATTATAAGCATTCTTTTTTTCAGTCATTCCTTTATTATTATTATTATTATTATTATTATTATTATTATTATTATTATTTTAGCCAGTTTTTAGTTGCTGTGACAAAATACCTGAGAAAATCAACTTAGAAGAGGAAAGATTTATTTAGGCTCATGGATTCAGAGGTTTCAGTCTACAATCAACTCACCTTATGAATCCAGGAAGCAAAGAGAGACATGGGTGGATCGAGAAGGTGCTGGGGAAAAGATACCCTTCAGGGCACACTCCCAGTGACCTGCCCCCTCCAACTGGGCTTTCCTTCTTACAGTTTCTATCACCTCCCAATAATGCCACCAGATTATGAATTGATCAATAAATTAATCCACTGATGAGGTTAAGGCTTTGTGATCTTATCACTTTCCTGATGGTCTCACTTCTGAACACTGCAGCACTGGAAACCAAATCTTAAACACACAAGTATTTGAGGAGACATTGAAGAGGCAAAGTCTGACAGTGTGCAAAAATGATTTCAAAATTTTACACGCATTTTCTAACACGTTAGTACAGTCAATATGCATTAACTCTTACATATTTGACTCTTGTGTTTACATTTCTATTTTATTTATTTTTGCTTAATTATTTTGCCTTTCCCCCTTCTTCTCTTCTTGCTGCATTCTGTAGTCTTTATTGTCTTCTCTTTTTCTTGCCTTGTAAAAATGCCCTGTAAGGGCTGGGGCTGTAGCTCAGTGGCAGAGTGCTTGCCTAGCACATGTAAGGCACTGGATTTAATCCTTGGCACCACATAAAGAGAAATAAATAAAATAAAGGCATTCTGTCCATCTACAAATACAAAAAAAAAATAAATGCTAAGTAAAAATTTTGCTACAAATTTTTTCAAATATTAGTTTTTTTCAATTGCTTGTTTGCTGTGTTTTTCTTCTTTAATGCATTGGACAATTTCAAATAGTAACCATTACTTTTCAAGCTATTTTGCTTTTATTCTGATGATTAAGATGAGTTGTTGGTAATGTTCCCTTAATTTTAGTTTATACTAACTTAAATCTTGTCATGCATGGGATTCTTTTCTTCCCTTCTGTGGTTGATCCATGAATTCAAGTGTTTCTACTGAGAAGTTTTACATTTTTTCTGCCATTAGTGTAGGATTTCTTGGTTCTGGATGAGTCTTGTGTTTATATCTCAAATGGAAATTTCAAACTGATGTGCAGCTCATGAAATTTTGAATCACAAATCATAATGTGGTTCAGGCATCAGTACGAATTTTCTGCTTCTTTCTTGAAAGATCTTTTTATTTAAATACTATTACAAGTACTGGTCATTTCAGTAACTATTAAGATAGAAATTATTTTCATCAGTTCGGCAAAGGCAGAGAATAAATACTAGAAATAAATCAGCAAAGGCTATTAACAATCTGATAAAAAGAAATTTAAGTAGAGTTTAGTTGAATTTTCTAATTTTTAGTTGCACTATGTTTTTAAATATCTATTTATGAATTCATGACATCAGTTAAAGCTGCAGACAGAATATGGTAAAGGATGAAAATGAAAGTAATTAATTAATTAAAATTTTAGTAAAGTGTAGAAAAAAACAAAAAAAAATATGTTTTTTGCCTTTTGATCTGGTAGTTCCACCCTAGGAATTTATTCTAAGTATATAATTAGAAGACTATTCAAAGGTACAAACATAGGAATATTAATCATATCATTGTCTATAAATATTGGAACATTTTCAACTATCTTAAAGGTCCAACAGTAAATAATTGACTAAATAAATTATAAAATAGCTACACAATGGAATATGTTAAAGCTATTAAAATAATTTATATAAATTCATTTATTATACATTAATATTTAGTTAGCTTTAAAATTGGTGTTTATAAATTTTAATTGATATTGTATCAGTCCATTATGAAAGAAAAAATTATATAGAGAAATGCATGTTGAGTTTTATATATGAATATCATAGAGCTTATTTTAGAAGGTGGGTTTATGAATAATTTTTATTTTCTTTTTCATGTTTATCTTGAATTTTTAATATCTCCCATATACCTGATAATTACAAAATGAAATACTTTAAAGCCACAAAGTACATATTAATACAAAATTCTGAATGTCTAAAATATTTTCCTGAGTCAAATTTTGCTAGAATTACTGCTTAGAATTGTCTAATAAATATGAAACCTAGTATCTCATAATTTGTTTTTTTCCCCAACAGAGAACCAATTAGTCAAGCTAATGTCTATCTTTTAGAATTAAAATGTGATCTTCTGAATAATTCATAACTTGATTTTTTATGTGTGTGCTTCCCTGCTGGGCCCCATATATCATCCATGGTCTATAAAAAATTGGAAAGAAAACAGACAATGACACCTTTTGGATGAATTGTCATTTTCATTCTCATCATGGGTCGTTCTGTGCCTGTTCAAACGTCTTTCCTGACACAGCAAATGTTTAAGGGCTCCATCTCTGAGGTTCTGGTTACAAAAAGTATTCTCCTTAAGTCTACTCCACCATCAAATATGACCTAGTCACAAGGAAGAAATACAAGGTAAGTAATTTCTCTACCTTCAACTTTCTGATTTCCTTCCCTAGATTATATGCTACCTGAAATCAAGGACTATGACCTCCCTACTAACATTTCAATTCCAAACAATGCATCTGTCATGGTGTTCTGAGAATAATTTTTTGGAGAAGTAGATGAATAAATGCAAAGTTAATGATTAAATTAGGGAAATGCCATCCACTTCTGGAATTAATCAGATCCTGCATCTTTGAAAAAAATCTTTGTCAATAAACTCAGGAGATGGTAAGCCCTGTAGGTAAAAGATCCATCCAGGTCATGAGGAGAAAGGGAGCATAGTGTCTCTGTAAGACAGAAAAAGGTCATCAGTCCATGGATGGTAATATGAATGTTATGGAAACCTGAGATTCCAGAATTAATAAGTTACAATTTGGGTTGCAGACTCTCATGTACAAAGACAGATGGTGAAGGAACTGTAATTAACGCAGATCCACCACAGGCTCTGGAGCAGAAGAGTGGCATGATATTAATTCTGGCTAAATTTTATGACATACCTCCAATATGGCAGATGTATCATATACATAATTCATACCTCCCAGAACAACCTTACGGGTAGGAGCTTTCCCTGTTTCAGAAATATAGGTACAGAGACTCAGAGAAACTGAGTAACTTCCCAAGGTCATACAACAGGGGAGAGGAAGAGATACTTCCCAGACCCTCCAACTCCCACACCAGTGCCCATTAAGGAAAGATTAAGGCAGCAGTATGTTAGAGGGCACAGTTTTCAGAAAAGAGGGCAGTTGTGCCCAAAGGCAGTTCTCCATTGGTGCTGGGGACTGAACCAGACAGGAGCTCTACCGTGAGCCACACCCCAGCCCTCGCTCTTCTGAAGGGTAGGAGACAGCAGCATTGGGTAGAAGGTGAAGACCCCATGTAAAAAATACCCAGAAATATCCAAGGCTCACAGTCTACTCTGAAGTGAGCGCCAAGAGGCAGTCAAGGAGCCTGAGGAGGAGAGTTACTCTGGGTCTTTCTGCACTCTCAAAATCGACTCTCCCTTCCATGGGCTTCAAACTGTGTCTCACAATAAGGGTAGGCAGGGTGGGAAATGAGTATTTCATCCTCAAATAAGAGCAACTGCTGCCTGTCACTCCAGTCAGTCCTAAATGTGTTTTTTGTTTGTTTGCTTGTTTACTGAATTCATGTCCACTTTGCGTTTTCCTGATTTCCTGCTGGGTCTCTGAGTAGCTTGCAAAACCCAGAATGCAAATGTGGAGGCAGGAAAAAGTAAGTGGAGGGGCTGAAGTAAAAAGAAAAGGTGGAGGTAAGCAGAGAGAGGGCCAGGTACAAAGCCTCTGGCTGCCACCAGTGACTGGTTCAGTGACTCTGAGGACTCCTACAAAGGGAGGCACCTGTGGAGGTCAGACCTTTCTGTGGGACCACCCAGGGAGGAAGCTGGATCCTGCCCTGGGTTCTCTTTCTTCAAGCCTCGGTTGACAATTCCAGGCAGGAGCTCCCCTTGGTGTTTCCAGAGGCACTGCACATACGGTGCTTCTTGTTTACATGGAATGTATCTTTCTTTCTGTCAGCTGAATCCATTTTTCTGAAGATGAGAAATGGTCTTTGCCACTAATACTGCCATGCATGAGTTCAGTGCGAAGAATAGAAAATATTGGCTCCTACTTGAGTTTCAAGGACAGAATTAGGATATTCAGAGACTCCAAAAAAATTAGTTATATTCACAAGGTTAGTTTTATATGCATTTTTTAATCAATGCATTTTTTATGAGCCAGAGTTTAGGCAAAATTATTTTTAGGTACTATCATTAATCCTAAACCCATGCACTTTCAAACTTTTAAGTAAATGTTATGTTTTCCTGCTTTTCAGCTCATATATGGTGAAATTAGGGTTTAGATTCTGGTATGTCTCACCCAAAATTTTAAGTCTAACTACTAGAGTACTCTACATTTAAAGCTCAACTAGTGACTATTCAGAGGTTGGGGCCACAGTCGGGCATTACTTGAAGTCAAGGAAACCGAGTGTACTTTAGTGATCTGTTTCTGGTCATACACTGTTGAAGGCATATTTTTTTGTTGTTCCACAATTGATATGTCTGATTTTTTTTCCTTAGAAAAAGGCATATATAGCAAAATGTGAGATAAGGTTTTTCCATCATGAGTAAATGAAAATTGTGTATAAGGTTTTTTTATGTTTTAATTTTTAAATCCATAAAGTAATAAGAGGTGTATCTGCATCCAAGTGTTTCTGTCTCCTGAGAGGGGATACAATACAGAGCCTATGGAGCAGAGAGTTTCCAAGCAACAACAGAGTCCAACGTGAGTGGACACAGGATAGTCTTAGGGTGGGCCCCCACAGTATAGAAGGGAAACAATGTAACTCCACATCACAGCACTTCTCGTTATATTTCAGTGGAAGAAAAGTTCACAAGAGTGGCTATAAGACACTACAAACTAGTCACAGACAAGTCACCAGAAATGGACAGACCTAGTCCACATCTTCTGCTGCTGAGTGGCATGTGGAGAGAGGATTCCATGCCCTGGGGCTCACGAAGTCACGAAGTCACATATGAAAAAAAACGTTTGTTTAATTCACATTTACACCTATTTAAGTTTTAGACAATTGCTAGCAAAACTTAAATCCTTATTTGAAAACTTCTAGAAAATGCATATTAATATAAACATAAAGGAAAAATTACTTAAACACTCCATTATCTCCCACTATTTTTTCTTTGTAGAGATTACAGATTCGTATAGGACATATGGAGACAAAAATGAACTGTTAGTAAAGAAAGAAATTCAAAAAATATCAGCTCTGAGACAGGGCTATTTCAGGTAGCAAATATATAAATGATCAGTTAACATGTGTCTTTTGGAAGAATATCCTGAATGTTACAGTGTTTAAATTGTTTCAATAAACTGTATTCTGAATAATAGAATGTTAATAAATTAAAGATAAAGGGCACTAAGTTGAAACCCAGTTTGTTACACAGACAAGAGAAGCTTAACAGAAATTTTTGCTTAGGGTATGAGAATCCCACAGTATGACATAACAGGATATTAAGGACATCAGAACACGGGAAGAACAGGAGTTTATGAACTGGATGCCCCAAAGTCCTGTTAACATAGATAGTATTTAAATAAACACAATCATTGATTTGGTCTTAAAGGCAAAATTCAATTATATTACAACCTATGAATAACATTAAATGGCTTTGAACAGTTTCAGGTTAAGAGAAGTGAATTCTTATACCTTGCACACAGAGCAACTGTAGTGGCTTTAAGTCATGTGCTACAATGGAGGAATAGAATCCCATTGAATCAAGGAAGAGCAGAGCCCTTCTCCTCATACAGATACAAGGGGGTTCTTAAGGGTTTTTTAAGTCTATAGGAATATTCAAAATAAAAAAAAGTAGTTAAAGCAATCTAGATTTACATCAATCATTGAATGGATAAATCAATTATAGTATGGTTGTGCAATGGAACATTATTTAGCAGTGAAAACAACTTAAGTAGAAAAGTATTGTCAAAGGTTGGGTTCTGAGAAAACAGAGTCTGATTCCTGGGGCAACAAGTGCATATGAATAATTGAAACATGATTGATAGAAAGAGATGTTTTACTGTGATATCAGAAAAAAAGATCTCAGCTAGTCCTTTGTAGAGCTATGAAATGAGGACAGATTTCCTAAGTCACCTAAAAAACAAAGCAAGTGAGCCATACTTCTGTCCCTTCATGTTCCCCTCCCTGGATAGTTGTCCTTGGAAGGTATCATTTGAGGCAGGGCAGAGTGCTTTAGTTAAGGAATCTCTGGATAAAGAAACTGCTACCAAGTTGCAGAAGGCATGAGTAGCTAAGTTCTGAGATTTCTGGACAGCATACCACAGCACCCAGAGCAGGCATTTGTACTATATATGATTTTATTCCCTAACATAATGTTGACTGCACAGAGTAAGTCATGGAAGGGTACACAAAAGTGCAATATAATAAATGCATAACATTTAAAATATGAATAAAACAACAATTTGCCTTGTTAGACATTCATAAATAAGTAATAAACAAAAATATACAGAGGAATTGAAACAGCAATATCAGTATAATAAATATCAGAATATACAAGGAGGAAGATTCAGACACTCTCTCTAGGTGTCCAGGTTGTATGTTTAGTAACTCCTACAATTACTTATAAATGTTTGTGTGTTTATGTGATGATGGATTTTATGTGTCAACTTTCCTGGGCTAAGAGATGTCCAGATAGCTGATTAAACATTATTCCTGGGTGAGTCTGCAAGAATCTTTCTGAAAGATATTAGCTTTTGAATTGGTAGCTTAGATACAGATCACTCTTACCAATGTGGTAGGTACTGTCCACTCTGTTGAGAGCCTGAGTAGAATAAAAAATTTAAACTTGTCTATTGCCTTTCCATCTCTGTTTGAGCTGGGGTATCCACATTCTGCCCTCAGCAATGAAGCTCCTGGTTCTTGGTTTCTACTGTCCTATCTGCTTTCTGACTTATAGATGGAAAATTGTGGGACTTCTCAGCCTCCATAATCATGCAAGCCAGTTTCTCTCTATATATATATATAATTTTGTTTCTGCTTCTTTGGAAAATTTTGACTAATACAGTTTAATATATTTCACAAGAAAAAGCTTAAACACTAATCTGAAAATATAAAATTAGAATATCTCCATATATTCATTTATTATTAATCCATTCATTAATTTCTATAGATACGAAATTTTTTTAACTGAGTTCAAACTTTGAGATAAGCTTCCTTCTAAATAAGAAGAGAGGGGAAAAGAGAAATTCAATAAATAACTCTTCCTTTAAAAGGGCTTAATCTAGTTAAGGATATGAGGCACAAAAGGAAATTAATTTGTAGCGCATATATAGCTCGGGAACCCAACTAAAGATGAGAAAGATCATGAGTAGGACGTGGGAGCACAGAAAAAATATAAACTTTATTGAATTCTTTTCTTTTCTTTCCACTAACTTGACAAGTGCCCTCATTTGAGCCTCTATCATTTCAAACATTTCTTGCAATGACCTAAAATCCTGCATCAGGGATGATTTCCCCTCAGCAGTGTGTGCTTGGTCTAAGCATCATGATCTCCTCTTGAGAGGTGCCAGTATAGGAGCTACATTAATCAGTCATTATGATGTCTTGTGTTAGCTAGTATTTGTAGCTATATTTTTTACCCAAAGAACTTTTTCTATAAGAACATATGGGATCAGAGAAGATCATATTTATCTCCCCATAGGAGAATCAAGTGATTTATTGTAGGAGTGTTCCACATCCTTGACAACCATTTTTGAATGATTGTGGAAACAGAATCTACTTCCCACTTAAGGGAATAGCTTGCACACCAGTGAGTCCCTATTAGCTCTGGTATCCCTTAGCTTCAGCTACATCTTAAAGATCCTGAGCTGCCTTTGAGAAATGTTGTGACTTCCTCTTTTGTTGGCATCTTTAATCCCCAGGATCTATCAGAGATGTCTTGTTGTTCACAGAGCTACTGCATTGGAAAATCTTGAAAGTAACAATTTCCAAAAAAGACTCCATTCATGTGCAGTGGAGGGGAGAACATATTTATTCTCTGTCCTGAAATTATTTAAGAGTCAAAAGAACTTCAACTAACTAATATTTCAGAAATCACTAAACGAGTCTGAGGTCCTCATACCTATTATGGCTTCTAATCCAGCTCTTCATTCTGCTTTCATTTTTACAGCATGAGAACCTATTGGTTTTGAATTGTATCTTGCATAGATTTCTGTATTTTCATCATATTTTATAGCATGCTTGTAAAGTTACTTCTATGAAAAAAAAAGTAAAGCTGAGAGAAATTCTAATTTTGCCTCAGGCCTTACAATGGCCATTGAAAGACTGAATTTAGAAAGAGGAAACCTGACTTTAAGCCAAATTTACTAGATTTTTAATGTACTTAGAGATTGCCATTTAGAGTTGCAATGAAATATGAACCTGGAGAGATCTCGGAAATTATCAAATTTAGGATATCCCAAAGAAAGTAAATTAAATCATTTCATCTGAGGGCCCTTATTAATGGTTGACAGCCAAGGATAAAGGATTACCTAAACAAATGGGCCTTGGATAAGCTCAGTGAAATAAAGGGAAGCAGATTCCTGTACCTTAGGACTTCTCATGGATTTTAGCATATTAATGATTACACACTAAATGCAGATATAGGGGATATTGAAAACACTTTTTTCCCAGAATTGTCTGATCACAGAAATCTTTTGGGAATTGTATCTTGCCAAACACATTTTGCGAAACATAGATCTAAGCCAGATCTATTAATATGTAAAACAGGAAACTAAACCACAGAGAATAGGAGTGATTTATCCAAGGTCATCATACTGGTTAGCTCAGAAAAAGAGGATGAGAAGTGATCCCTGAATAACATTTGCCCAATATATGCCTAAAAAAATAAGCAGCCACATTTTACAGTCTGTGTAATGCTAATGAGAATCAAAGGAAATTTTCCTAGAATTAAATAAGGAATGATATGCAACACATATGACTTTTTCATATTTTTAAATATGTGCATCATAATCAAATGACAACAGAAAATCCTGAAAGAGATTATGGCAGTGGGGATATTACTCCTGCATTAAATACCTATTAGACATCTGGAACACAGAGGAGTAGCTTAATATCACTAGCATGATTATCCTCTCACATGTAAATTATTTAATAACAACCATGTGGCTGTAAAAGAACAGCTTCCTTATTCAAGTTTGTCAAAAGAGGATGAGCATAGAGATCTATCTCTTGATCTAAATTGTAGTCATCATAGTCATTTTTCAGAGATGAAAACTGAGATCAAATTTGGGTAAATAACAAGGTTAAACAACTGGGTGGAGCTGAGACCCCAGGTCTCCATATATCTATCCTCAGCTGTGTTTCCCATCTTGTATGAGTGTGCCTAACAATGCCAAATTGCTGGAGGTGGCTCATAGAGTGCCACATTCCATTCCGATTTAAAATATTTTTTGGTTTTCCATGAAAGAGAAGGATTCTAAAATAAGATGATTTTTCATGTCCAAGCAACTAGCGTCCCTATTCAGTTGAGCCAGAAAATTAGAACTATGGCTTTCCCCTCTGGTTAGGTTGAGAGAATAACAGCAGTCCACTTTATGCTTTGAATATAGCTCTTGCTGCTCTGCCACTGAGATTTCTTTTTTTTTAAAGGACATGTTTCTTTCTCTCCCCCCCCTCTCTCTCTCCTCCTCCTCCTCCCTAATCTCTCCCCCTCCCCAATCTCAGGAGAAACAAGATTACCTTTCTCCCCAATCCTAGGCAGAGTTATCTGTCCTTGAGTGCACACCCACCACAGGAACAAAGTACTTTGGGGATGGCATCAAAAGATTTCAGAAATGACTGTCTCCAAAATAATAAGTGCATTACAACTCCAACAGAGAACATGTGGGATGTAGCCTTTGAATCACCTCTTTAAAAGCCCCTTGTTCCCCCTGATGGGAGAACCACAGCCTTAGGACAGGAATCCCCTGTGCTTCTCCTAGCTAGCAAAGCAATAAAACTTCTTTTTTCCTTTTTCTCAAAACTGTGTCCTTGTTATTAGATTGGCATCAGGGACAAGGACCAAGCTTTCAGTAATAAGAGGTAAAGTGTAGCTGCTTATTGCATCCAGGATTCCTCAGACACAAATCCCTGTTCAAGAAATATTTCCATATAGTTCTTGCTCACCTCCCTTTCTAGGGGAATAATAGCCTTTTCTTTCTCATCCATAAATGTTGTCTGTGTTGCAAAGCATAAATAAGAGCAGTAATCAGAAGAAATATGAAGATGATCTAGCTTGCAACAAAAGAACTGCAGATGGCATATGTAGCTCCTCCTCGTAATATACAGTGGAGGAAAACACTGAGGTGCATTTTGTTATTCTGATACTTTACTAAAGGGGAAAGAAATATCGAAGAGTATTGAACATTCATCTCTAGGCAGACTTGATGTCATCATGAAGGCTCACACCATAAGAGGAAGAACCACATTCACTCCATCAGCTTCACAATAACTGCCCTGTCACACTGCAGTTTTACATTCAGGAAACACCAGGTGAGAAGATGCAGCACACATTGGATTTATCTCACAGAAGATTAATTCTACCTTTTAAGCTTAGCAAACTTGTTGACTTTTTTTGTCCAAGTGTATGTACTGTATGGCATATAAATTTGACATATGAGGCAGAAATAGAAACTGTGGGTTTAGATATGTGCAAAGTCTATGGATTTTCACCAACTGAATGTGCCTGGGCAGTTAGCACTTAAAAATCAAGAAACAAACCGTCACTACACACTGATGTCATCTGCTTGCGTTCTCTTGCAGACAACAGGCCCCAATGCTACCCTCCCTGCTGGTAACACTCTTCCTACCTCTGCATCCATTTGGACTGTTTTTGAACTTTGCAAGAGTGTATACAGTATGTGCTCTTTAGTGCTTGGATTCTGTTATTCAACATTTTGTGCATGCAAGTCATCAATATTATTCTGCATAACTACAGATTGCTCATCCTCCTTGCTCCGATATATTTCAATGTTGTGTGTTCACTGTTGAATACTACTTAGGTAGTTTCCAGTTCTTGGCTATCACCAGTAATGCTGGTGTGAACATTCTAGTGCTCACCTAATGACCTATAGGTACATGATAAGATAGGTGAGATATATTTTTCCAGGTGCATGTTCATTGAAATTGTACATGTGTTAGTTTAAAAAATATAATTCTTTGATCACTGTAGTTTTACTTCTGTTACAAATCATTTCAGTATTTTGTGCAGAACTATTTATGGGTTTATTCCTGTTCCCTATCCAGCTGTCTGTCCTTGTGTCAGTAATAGCGTTTCTATTTGCGAGTATATATTCTCTGGTTCTCTTTGTTATACTGGTTAACTTTTGGCCATCTGTATTTCCCTATAAATTCTATAATCAGTATGGTGTGAAAAAATAATGCTTATATCTTTGGAATGAAATTGAATTAGGAGAATTGACATTTTTGTGATATTGAGTCTTTAAGTTCACAAACTGAATATACCTCTCTAATTATTTAAATATGTATGCATTATTTTCAGTGAAGATTTGAAATTTTCAGAAAATAAATTTTGCATATGACTTTTTTCTTTTATCAGATTTATTCCATTATTATGTTTTTGTGATATTACAAATATATACTTTTTTGCTGTTTTTGTTGAAAAATCATAAAATTACAAATTTTTGGTGTTTTGGTCTTATATTGTAACATATTGGTAAAATTACTTATTAATATTAAATTTGTATATCAGTTTGTTTGAATATGGTCATTACACAATTATTTATCTTACATGGAACAATTACTTTATTTTTCTTTTGTCCGTTCTTCTCCTTTTTCCTTCCTTGTCATTGCACTTAATGTATCTTCAGTGAAATGATAAATAAAAATATCAACATTGACTCTCCTTTTCTTTGTTCTCAATAATAGGAACAAATTTTTCATTATTTTATTATTATGCATGATGTTTGATGCAGATATTTTTATAGATATGTCTTACATATAAGGAAATTATCTTCTATTCCTAGTTTGCTAAGAGTGTTATGATTAACACTGCTACGTTTGGCCAAAAACTTCAGCTCCATCTGTTAAGATGATCATATTATATGAAGTGTGTCATTGTGGTGTAGGGCTGAGTATGCTACATTATCGCACACACATACACATACTTGTATGTACAAATCAGGTCGAGCTTAATGCTTTTACAAACTCACCATCTATACTGATTTTATTAGTTGAGATTTGGTTATAATAATAGAGTCATATTATGGGTTTAAAGGAATAAGGTGGGAGAAGCTGGAAAACTGAGTGTCTAAAATGGAATTTCACATCACAGAAATAATCACCTATCAGTCTGTCTGAAGTACTCAAGAAGGTGGTAAAGTTTAATTTACCTGGAAATGCTTTAAAATCCAAGTATTTCCACCCACTTATTTGGAACCATAAACAGAGTTCATGAATAGGTCTATGGGGAGTTTTATATCTGTAAAGCAGCTGACACCTCAGTGGATCCACTTACAACCATCTGGTGAAGGATTGAGGCCACTTTTTTTAAAGTAAGCAAAAGAACATCTGATAAAGAATAATTTAAAAAAAAATGATTTCTTAGCTCGGCGCCGTGGTACCTGCCTATAATCTCTGCTTTTCTAGGGGCTGACAGTAGGATTGCAAGTTTGAGACCAGCCTGGACAACTTATACACTTTCTCAAACTAAGCAAATAAAGAGGGCTGGGGATATATATAGCTCACTGGTAGGGCACCACTGAGTTCAATCACCAGTACTAAAAAATTTTAAGAGAATGATTACTAAAATAAGAGGGCAATTTCATCATGCTAAGTGCAGAATCCAACATAAAGATATAAAATTTTAAGCCACTCAATGACAGAGTTTTGGCATAAATTAAGCAAAATTGACAGAACTAAAAGGAAGAATAAAAAATTCCATAATTGTACTGTGCAACTGTAACAAACCTCTCTCCCTAGCTAATTGAACAGACCAAGAGAAATAAAATCCGTGTACTGCATTATACTATGACAACTTGACCAAGATTGAGATCTATCTGACTCAGAGTTATCTTTTCTGCATTTTTTTCTGATTTATAAATGACCAATAGAGAAACTAGCATACAATGTGAAAGGTAGGAATGAAGAAGCCAACTTTTCTCTAGGGATTTTTTTGACAATTAAACAAGGTGATGAATAGATTTGGAAATACCCAGCTTACTCTAGGTTTCCCCTCCACAAATCCCAGCTGTTCCTTTAGACTGATTACCCTGCTTTCCAATAGTGTCTCCTGGCAAAATATTTGATTATGAATATTTAGTAAGCTGCCAATAATCAGACAATGTGACAGATATATTCAGTGCTGTCCAAAGTATCCCAGAGGTGAAAACATGAGCTGAACCTCACATCATACCAGGATAGCAGAAGCACTGTACTTGGTGAGACTTTGTAGATTTTTAAAAGCAGGATATAGCACATTTGAATGTGTAAATTCAACCCATCTAACAAAGTAAAATGAGACTGATTATTGTTGTTTCTTGCAAATATGTATGATGGAGGAAGCATTAGCCAGATCAATAACTTTTTACCAAGTGCAATGATCTGTGCTGATTTACTAAAGTAAATTTAAATCTGGAGTTTCCACCAAATTAGAGCCAATATAGTCTGTAGTCATTACCCAAGATGCATATGATTTATTCACTGGGAAAAACAGCAAGCTAAAGGAAGAGTGATAAATATCACTAACCCCGTATGTCTCAAATCTTTATCCCTAATTACCCAGGGGATACATCATTGTTTATTGTTCACTATATTTTAATGAAAGGGAAACTTTTGTTTACTATATTGTAATGAAGTGCTCCTTGTTAGCACTTCCTCTTATAATGGCTCTCATTCCATGGGTTATAGGGTCCATATGGGAATTCCATCAGTTGTCAAGTACATCTACTTCAATCATATATTCAGGAATTAGAAAAATAGTCACAGTGTTGGTCTATAATCCAATTTGGCACACCGTTAATGGCATATGAACAAAGATAACCACAGTTCTAATTTTGAGTCATGAGAAATTAATGTAGATTTAGAGCTGGCTCAAATAACTGGGTTTTCCCCTTTGTGAAGTGCACAGTCACCAGAAAAAAGTGGCTTGGGACCCTTTGGGAAAGATTTAAAGCAAGATTTAAAGTGTATTCTGTAAGAAAGTGTCCCTGTTTGCAGATGACCTGATTTTATCTATAGCAAACCCTAAAGTCTCTACCAAAAATTCCAATAGAACCAGAAGATTAAATTCAGCAAAGTGTAAGTTATAAAAATCAACATACAAAATCAGTAGTATTTCTAAATACTAATAAAGAATTATTCAACAAGAGAATTAAGAAAATAACTCTCATTTACAATTATATTTCAACACTGTGTGTCAATTTAAGTGATTAGCTAAAAGACCTATATACTGAAAACAAAAACACAGATGAAAGAAAATAGAATGGTGTCGTATTCATGGGTGGAAAGAGTTAATACTGTGACATTCACACAACCCAAAGAAATCTAGGAATTGAATGCAATCTCTATTAAAAATCCCAATGTAATTTTTGGACAAAAATAGAAAAAAAAAAGATCTTTATATTTGGACAGAACCACAAAGAACTCCAACATCCCAAAATAATCTTGAGCAAAAAGAACTAAACTAGAGACAACACCTAACTGAAAAATATACTACAAAGCTGTAGTAATTAAAACAGCATTGTATTGTAATAAAACCAGACACACAGATCAATGAAACAAAGCAACCCAGAAATAGCACCATGCATTTATAATCAAAAACAGACAATAAAGAAAAGACAGTTTCTTCAATAAATAGTGCTAGAAAAATCAAATAGCCATCTTCAGAAAAGTGAAACCAGATCCTTATCTTTCATCAGTTACAACTATCAACTGAAAATTAACTAAAGTGTATGATGGCAAATCAGGAAATTACTAGAAGACAGCATAAGGAAAATGCTTCAGGACATTGACCTGGGCAAAGTTGCTTTGTGTATGACCGAAAAGCATAGGCAATAAAAACAAAAATTGACAAATAGGAATGAATCACACTAAAATGGTTCTATTAGCTAAGGAAGCAATCAACATAGCCAAGAGACAATCTACAGAATGAGAGAAAATAATTGCAAACTATACATCTGACAAGAGGTTAGTTAGTAGTCAGAATTTGTAAGGAACATAAACAACTCAATAGCAATCATCATCATCATCATAATCCCAATTAAATAGTTAGCTAAAGACACTCATATGGCCAACAGGTACTTGAAAAAAATGCTTAACATCACTAATCATCAGAGAAACACAAATCAAAATCAAAATAATATAAATTCACCTCACATAATTTCTATTATCAAAAAAAGAAAAAAAAATAACACATGCTGGTAAGGATCCTCACAAGGAACTCCCACACCATTTTTTAGGAAATGCAAATTAGTAGGATCATTAGGGAAAACAGTATGGTACCTCCTTAAAAACTAAATATAGAACTACTATATGATCCAGCAATACCACAGGAGGTGTAGGCTTTGAGATCTGTTACACAGCAGGGAGATTACAGTCAACAATAATATGTTGTAAATTTCAAAATAACTAAAAGTAAATTTGAAATGTCTCACCCTAACAAATGATAGGCAAGTGAGATGACAGATATGTTAATTGCTTGATTTAGCCATTCCACACTGTTTACATGTGTCAAAACATCACAATATATTTTAGAAATACATACAATTATAATTTGTCAATCAAAAACTAATATCAGTAATATATTTTGAAATATAAAGTACATAGCTGTAGCAATACTAACAAAGTCTCCTAAATAAGTGAACTTGGTTAAATCTGGGAATGAGGACAGAGGTCATGACTCTATTGTGGCAATTTAAGTCAGAGTTTTGGTCAATGAACAAGAAATGTTTCTGCTGTGTGGATTTTAAAATATATTTCAGCAGGCTTCCATCTACATAATTCCCAGGAAATTGTGATCAAACAGCCACACCAATAGATCTTTGAAGTCCCAAATCATCCTGATTAGTGGTACTTTTCTGCACCTTTCCTTTAGCAGTAGTGCGTTTCCTTTGTCTGAGGCACTTACTTGCTGCTACCCTGCTTCTGCCACTTCAGGTCACCATCAATGCCAGTATAATGAGAAAGGCCATTAAATGGAAGGAATTTTCCATGGTCATACCTGCCCTGTAAACATACAGTATGTTAAGGCTGAATGTACTCTGTCTACTTTGTTTACCAACTGCTAAGTGAAGGACCTGTCTTCTCAACCTTTGCAGGGAATACACAATTAAATCCACCCACATTCCTGGCTCCCTCTTCGAAAACACATTTCTTCTGGTGGAAATTCAGATGGAAAATGCAGAGTTTTATTCATTGTGTCCTCCCTGTATACCCACCCACCCACCCATATACTTCTTTTCCAGAACCTTTTTATTATTGATTATTTAATCATAGTCCTTTAATTTCTCTTAGCAAACAAGTGAGTCATTTGTCACTCTCCAGGATTCCTTGGGCTATCCTCTTTCCCCTGACAAACTGCATTGCCTAGACTTGACACACTGAGAGAACTTCTTCTCTTATGATATTTCAAGGCTATCCATGGTAGGATGCTGGGCATTATTAATCTACTGTTGCCTGAGAACAACTTACCTAGACAGACCACTTCCTCCACTGTTGAATCTCTACCATTCAGAATCTCCCAGGAGCTGTGGCTGTGAGGAAAAACCATAGTGAGGATGGTGGGTCACATGGGTGAGCAGACCTCTATTCGTGTAGCTTCTTTATACCATTTTGTTTTGCTCAGGGCCAATTTTCAAAATACCACTTAAATTCTAAAATAGGTTGATACTGGCCCTGCCTGATCTTAAGATTTGGGGTATGAAAGCTCTCAGCCATGATGGAGAGCACTGGTTGCATATTCACTTCATCTACCATGGTCAGTAAATTGATTGCTATGATGGTCTAGTAGCCCTCAGGAGCTGGTATTAAATGCTGACTGATTTTCTGAAGGAAAACATGACTTTTCCCCAGGACCCTAAGGGTATGACTTCCTTTTTGTGTCTCCATTCCTGCACACTGTCTTTATCTACCCAATGTAGATCAACTACTATGGTATCTTTTAGGTCATATTATTCAAGAGATAAGGCTGATTCTATTACAGTCTGGACCTAATGCAGAGCTTTCTTTCTCTAGCCTTCAGCAAAATGGAAGCTATCGGTTTCACCTTGTAAATAAAACAGCAGTATTTCTAAATGCAGGATTTGCAACTTCAATTGTTATAACAAGTTCTGTGTTCCATTTTAGTGATGAGATGCCAAATGCAATAACTTCTTGCTTACTTAGGAGAGATGGTCTTCATGTCCCAAATGACTTGAGCCCTAAAACCTTACATAATATTGAAGGCCTTACATGAGGAGTACATGTGTCTTACTAGGGCCTCTAAAGAACTTGATACTTAAGGTTCAGTAGGACTAAGATTTTTAATATAGTTGATCACCATAGGTCTTTGGAAAAGCCAGGTGATTTAGGCCTTTTTGAGCTACCCTATAATAGAGAAGAATAGAGTGAAGGTTTATCATTTTATATCCCAGATGAGTGTGATCCTCTTCTGATAATACCCTGTTATGATGAGTGTTGTATATAGTAAATACACTAATCAATAGACAAATTTTAAGTATCAAAGGTCGAGCTGATTAGTTCTCATTTAAAAAAATCACATCTAGTTCAGCAGCTACATTTGAAGCTGTTAATTAATTAAGTTTACAGTTGTCTAGCAGTACTAACTATTTCCTGTTTTGGGGGGCAGTTATACAGATGAATTTAAAAAGAGAAATAATGGGGACCACCATTCCTGTACCTTTTAGGTTATTTAGAAAATGACATTAATCTCTGTAATTTGATTTAATTAGCTAAAATATATTTTCACAACATTTCACCTTTCCTATAACAATAGCTATTACTTCAACATGTCAATGAACCAATGTGAGGTTTCTGACAATTTTTAATTATGCCCATTGCAATTAAGTATTGTGTTACTATCTGAGCCAGAAATCCATTAATTATTTGACTTCTATGTGCTGTTTATCAGGGATTCCTAATGGTACTATGGTTTTCCCAAACATCTGAGTTTGTGTAACAACCTAAAATACTGTCATATGACATCAATTTCCCAGCATTGAAAGTCAATATTTGTAAACCAGTGAAATGGCTAAGATGGAGTTGAGGCCTAAATTCTATTTATTACATAAACCTCATTTGCTTTGCTAGATTAAAAGGAGCTTGTATTAGACAGGCTCTATAAAAACACAGAATCAATAGGATATCCAAAATATGCAGGGTGAGCCAACAGACTCAGTCCCAGGCTAGAGCCCCAGAAAGAGATGATGTTGCCATTCAAGTCTGAAAACTATCACTGGAAGATTCCTTCTTGCTCCAGGGAGGTAATTCATTTGTTCTATTCAGGTCTTAACCTATCTGGATGAAGCCTATGCACATTATGGAGGGCAATATGCTTTATTAAGTTTACTAGTTTAAGTATTAATCTCACCCAAAACACCCTCATAGAAACATCCAGAATAATGCCAACATATTTGGAAACTGTGTCGCAGCAAATTTAACATATAACGTTGAAAAACACTGAGCCTTATGTCATTTTATTTTCATATGTATTTGTGAAGCCAACCACTGTGTCTAGTATTCTTGAACGACATTTTGGTAATTGAAGGGAGAGAATAACTTTTTAGAGAGAATAACTTCTGTTACATTTGCTGCACCATTTGATTTTTATCTTTTATTGTTTTTCTTATGTTGGCTTTGCCTCTCTTTCAAACGGTGTGTTCCGTATCTGAGAATTGGCTTAGATCTAGAATCTAGGCAAGGTGTTGTGATCGTTATTGGTGTGGCTGATAGAGCATGTAGTTTTTCTTGGGTTCAATATAGGCAGCTGGGTTGCTGACAAGGAATTCCATATATACCACACATATAATAAAAGAGATAAAGAATAGATTAAAAGAAGCAAAATGCTTCTCCAGGCCCATAGGCTTTCAGAAGAATTGAAAAGATGAATGTTCACAAGGAAGTTTCACCAAATATCCCCATCCCAATTCTAAATATTCCACTTATTCCTTATCATGGCCCTGACATTGGTTTGAAGGACTGACCAAGTCTGCAAATTCAGCCTTCTCTCATATGCTGCTACTTCTACAAGCAAGTCCTGTCCTGGTAGTCACTATGTTTTGCTCTCTTGTTGCTGATGGAGAACACTTTAAATGCTTCCATGTAAACCACCAGGATTTGATAGATTGCTTTAAATTGAAAACTGATCACATTGCCATTTTCCCTCATTAGTGCTTTAGCAATAATAATCACTTTACTCCAGTGCCCTTATAATTGCTATTTTCTTTGCAACTCATACATTCCATAGAAACTGTACAACCTCTTCCATCATTATCTCACCCCACTTCAACATAAATAACCTCTGCAATACAAAGGCTATAGCCTGCCAGGGGCTATCAGCACTCAGTCTCCCCTGCAGTGCCATCTTCACCAGCTGTGAGTGATCCAACTCCAGAATCTGACTCTTAGAGTGTCTTGGGTCACATTTTCTAAAGGACCCTCCAGAGTTACAGGACATATTTAAGTGGTTCATGGTCTCTGGTGAAACTATTAAGTGAGGAGCCTACAGCAAAGGAAGAAAACAAACAAAAAAACTAGAACCCTCTTTTCCCTGAAGCTCTTTCCTCAATCTAATCACATGAAAATTTCCAGGGTCTAAGCTCCTGAGAGCTTGCCCCATCTTGATAAAAGAAAACTAGGATTTTTGTATTTCCTTACCTAGAATTTATCGATGATGAACTGCCTTAGAACAGAGTGAGTGGTATGACCCAAAATAATTTCAGGATCTTCATAAAAGCAAAGTGCATCCAGCACCAAAGGGCATACTCTGAAGAAAATCATGGATGGAAGCCATTAAGAAGAAAGATCATAGAAGATGAAATAAGGCTGGGGAAGACAAGGAAAGGGAATCCAAGGGAATCTGTGAGGAGCACCAACCATCTACTCTTTCTCCATAGATTTCCCAAGACTCTAGAATGCTGGCATATCTTTGCTGAAGGTGTCACCAATGATGCAATTTTTCAAAAGGAACTGTCAATTGGCTTGGTGTCATGGCATTTCTGTATCCTCCTCCCTTCTGCTAATGATGGTCTAAATTTGGGGGCCAATGGCTATATGCTGGACTGGTAGTCAGTGACGGGTATGATCCAATTGCAGTGGTATCAACCTAAGACAGGAGGCTGACGCCTAAAGGTCAGTTGCCTAAAGGTCAGTTTTCCGATGACGGGTAAGAACCATATGTTGAATTGGACAACCTACCAGGCACGGTCCTTAAGCCACATTAACCTCACTCCCCCACTGGCACCAAGGCCAAATTTTGGGCCAACAGAGGTGAGGCAAAGAACCTCACCCCCCCACTGGTGCATAGACCTATCCACAAGTATGGCTGTATGCTGGACCGGTAGTCAGTGATGGGTATGATCCAGTTGCAGTGGTATCAACCTAAGACAGGAGGCTGACGCCTAAAGGTCAGTTTTCCAATGACGGGTAAGAGCCATATGTTGAACTGGACAACCTACCAGGCACGGTCCTTAAGCCATATTACTTGTTGTTTAATTAATCAGAAGGGGGAAGATGCTGGGAGCCATCAGCCAAGTAGGTATGACAATCTCCTTGCCAGCTTACTCCCATGCTGTCTAGTGGAAGGACTTCTGAAAGGTGACCTTGCTCAAGGACCAGGGCGGTTTAGCATAATAGGAGATTAGGGTGTTCCCCCTTTAGAATAGGGCAGTTTAGCATAATAGGAGATTAGGGTGTTCCCCCTTTAGAATAGGGCCTATCCTGCTGCTGAGTTCCTCTTGAGTTCTTAGGGTCAGACAGTATATTTTGGGAGACAGAAGCCCAGGAGTAGTGGATTTGGGCAAAGTGTGGATTAGGGCAGAGAGTGGATTTGGGCAGAGAACGTGGATTACCCCAGAACGTGTTTGTAGACGGCTGGTGTGAGTTTGGGAATAAAGAATTGCTGTTTGAATCTACAAGCTGTGTGGTGGCTCGTGATTTGTGCCCAGCCAGAGACTGCTGCAAAGACTAATTCTGATGTCTAGTAATTTGCATGCCATCAAACAATTTTTACATTCATTGTATCTGTGCTATTCACAATATCCAAGTCAGGTAGGCAGAATAGACATTATCTCTAGTAAGGAGGAAACATTGTTAAGAGGTCTTTGAATTAGTTAATTTCCACAGTTGGGACCCAGATTGTGCAAGATGCTGATTTTCTAATCAGTTAGTAAGTCTTAATATATAATTGAGCATTCCTAACACTGGTTATTCACCTGCCCAAAGAAGTTTTCTAATCTATGATACTTTTTACCAGTCATGTCAATATTCTATCACAAGCATTGAAAATTCATGTGATCAACAATATGTCAGAAGACACAAGTGACTCCCAAGAGGACTAGAGCACTTTCTTCTTCTGTAGAGGGTTTATATCCATTATAAGTTGGGTTATGTCCTCAAAAAGAGGTATTGAAGACCTAAAATCAAATACCTGTGACTGTGACTTTAATCAGAGAAAGGGTCTTTGCAAATTAATCAAATTAAGATATAGTTCCATATAATTTTATTAAAAATTATTTTTTAAAAAAAATCCAAAGATTTGAAAAGCTATCTGGAATTGGGATGTGTTTTAGTCAACACTCTTCAGGGTGGACCTTAATCCAGTCTGACTGGGGTTCTCATTATTATAGCTGGGTAAAGAGAGAACACAGGAGAATTCCATGTGAAGACAGAACACAGATGCTTCTGCAAGCCAAGGCAAACTAGAATTGATGGCCTCCACCAGAAGAGATGCAGGGAGAGTCTTAATCTCAGACTTCAGAGGAATTATAGCTCTGCCAAAACCCTGATTTCAGACTGTTAGCCTCCAGAATTGTCAGATGATAAATATCTATTACATTCGTGGTACTTTGTTATGGCAGTCCTGGAAACTAATATATGTCCTACGTGGAAATTCAAAATCAATGCTCATGACATAAAGGTGATTGCAAGTTTGAATTTTGTGTAAAGAAGGAACATTAGAAGGCCTGTTTTGGGATCTTGAGTCCACAGGCTCTAGGTTGTAACTTTGCATTAATCTTTTGTTCTCCTTGAATCATAAGTTCTTCATAAGAGATATTTCATTCATTCCTCAGGCTGAAAGCTAAATCAAGCAGAGGGAGCAGTCAACAAAGATAAACAGTATTACCAATTTAAGTTTTGTTTTAACTTTAGGAGAGAGGCTAACATGATTCTTTTGAATGCCAATTCTCCATATAATTTTGTTAAAAAATATTTTTAAAAATAATTTAAAGGTTTGAGAAGCTATCTGGAATTGGGTTGTGTTTTAGTCAATAATCTTTAGTGTTTTAGTAAATACTGTTTCATTGCTGTTACTAAAAGACCTGACAAGAACAATTTTAAAAAGTGAAAGTTTATTTGGGGGCTCAGAGGTATCAGTCCACAGACACCTGTTTCCATTCCTCCAGGCTTGAGGTGAGGCTGAATATCATGGTGGAAGATTGTAGCAAAGGGAAGTTTCACATTATGATCAGAGAGCAGAGAGAAAAATTTTACTTGTCAGATAAAAAATATATCCAGATAAAAAATATACACCCAAAGGCACATTACCAATGACCCGCCTCCTCCAGCCACACCCTACCAGCTTTCAGTTACCACCCAGTTAATCTCATCATCCCATCAAGAGGATTAATCCCAGATTAAGTTAAGGCTTTCCTAACCAAATCATTTGTCCTCTAAACCTTCTTGCACTGTCTCACACATGAGCTTTTGGGGGACTTCACATCCAAACTCTAACAGGTGGTATTTAATGTCTCCTTGCAAGTCCCCAGAGTCTGATGTTTGGTTGGTTAAGAGCTCTTGTTTAACCAACATTCACAGGTACACCTGGGCGGTATTAAAGAGCAGACAGATATAAAATTAGAGGGGAATATTGCTAAGACATTTGCACCTGGCAACCCATCAGGAAAAAGCCAATCACATTAAGGAGAATGAAACCTAAGCAGATTTGTTGGAAATTCCTTATGTCATTGGAATATTTCACCAAGTTTCAGTGTACAAAAGAGAAACATTTGGATCACAAGAGCTCCTAGAAAGTGGAGAATTCTAAATATATCCCCAGCCAGCTCAGGGTGTAAGTTTTGTTCCATAGCCAGTTTGAGAGTCTTATTTCAAATAAAAGCTTTTACTCAATCTGTAATGAATTGAGATTCCAGCAGGTAGAACTCATAGAGGGAAATTACTTCTGCAATGATATATGATTCATTCATTCACATCTCTGAGCTATTTAGAGGAAATAATCCATGGGATTTTATCATTAGTTTAAAAGCTATTGCAATATTTTTTTGTCAGCATAATTTTAATACATGTTAGAGCATTAGTAAGAAAAACATGTTCGAAAAAGCATCTAACTCTTTCCATATTGCTAAAATTAGGATTTCAGAGACTTTTTAAAAAATATTTTCATTTGCAACCAGTTGCATGGATAAGCTTAAGAAGAGTCAATCCTCTCCCATGTATGTGATAAGATTTTATTCCTCCTGCTAAGTCCTCTATCATAAAGACAAGTCTGATCTGGGGATAGTTGTAGAGGATAATGGCCAGGTTTTTTTCCTGAAAGCTACTCTGTGATAGGCCACCTGGATAGGAAAGCTGTGTTTCTAGTTCCATATGATATCTGAGCTACTCATTTAAGTTCAGTATGAAATTCAAGTTATTTCTCTAATTGTTTTTATAATAGAACAAAAAATCATATTTATGAAGGAAATATTAAAACACTTGGAAAATAAGTGAGGGAAAAGTTCTGTCTACTTGACCTATCTGCCTACTTGACATATCTCATAGGTTTTCCTATGAGATGAGATGGTTGAAATGCTTTAAAGGAGCACAGAAATAAATATCGAAATAAATAAATACTGAAAGAAGAAAATGAATAAATATTGAAAGAAAATTAATCAAAGCTTAATATGGCAGGTATTGCTTTAGATAAACAAAAGCATATTCAACTTGTATTGTACATTTTCTTTATTCTGCTTTGCCTTTCCTGAATACTATGTTGATTAGCCTACATCGAGTGAAGTGGGCATTTTTTTTCATCTCTAAACTGTTGCAATACTATTTTAAGTTTGTATTTTAAAGCATTTTACACTTGAATTTTGCTTTTATGTATTCTAAATATCTTAAATTTACACTTGGAATACTTTGCCCAGTTACAATTAAGATAGTAGGTTTGAAACTCCCAATTTTCTGTTTATTGTGGTCAGAATATTAATATGAGACTCATCTTCCTAGCAGACTTTTAAGTGTACAAAAGTATTGCTGAGCAATGGCAATGATGTTGGGGTGCAGATCAAAAGAACCTACTTTTCTTGTACAATTGTAACTTCATATAGCAGTTCCTCATTTCTCCCTATCCCCAGTTCTCAGCAAACACTATTCTACTGTCTTTTTCCATGAGTTTGACTATTTCATTTTTAAAAATTTTATAGAATTTACTAATTAGAGTCAAACATAAAAGTTTTACATATTAATGGGGTACCATGGAATGTTTCAATACATGTTTACATGGTGCAATATTTAAATCAGATTAAACATTTGTCTCCTCGAACATTAATAATTTATTTTTAAATGTTTTTAATAGTACCTTATAGAAATATATCATATTGGGGTTCATTTTGCATAATCATACATTCATGGAATAAAATCTGCTGCACTTCAATCTCCAGTACTTCCTCTTTCCCTCCCTTCCTCTCTCCTCTTATTCCCCTTCCTCTACTATAAGGGCCATTCTTATTTATTTACTTTTTATAATTGGTGCTTTATAGATGTACATAAAGGTGAGATTCACTGTGGCATATTCATTATTATTATATATCATTATTCATAGATGTTTGTAGCATAATTTGGTCAATTTCATTCTGTAATTACTCCCTTTTCAACTCTCTCTCATCCCCCTTAATTCCTTTCCCCTATTTCACTCATTTCCCTGCAATTTTCAAGGGCTCCCCACACATTGTTTTCCCTTATTTTGCTTTTTGTTCCCTTTCTTTTTGCATATGATGGAAAACATTTGATCCTTGACTTTCTGAGCCTGGCTTATTTCATAGTATTCTCCAGTTCCATTCATGTACCAGCAAATGCCATAATTTCATTCTTTATAGCTAAATAAAACTCCATTGTGTCGCATTTTCTTTAACCATTTATCTATTGATGCGCCCCCTAGGTGGGTTTCACAACTTGGCTCTTGTGAATTGTGCTGCTATAAGCATCAATGTACTTATATCACTGCAGTATGATGATTTTAGTTATTTTGAATAAATACAAAGGTGTGAAATGGCTTTGGTTTTTTACAATGTTAGATATGTTCCTGTTATCCCTAGTTTTTCTAGTGTTTTGAACATGAAGGTGTGCTGTATTTTGTCAAATGCTGTTCTGCATCTATTTTGATGATCATACGATTCTTATCTTTAAGTCTATTAATGTGACGAATTATATTTATTGATTTCTGTATGCTAAGAGTATTTGGGATCCAGAACGTGGAACTTGGCAGAGAATGTGGATTGCCCCAGAACGCGATTGTAGAGTGTCGGTGTGAGTTCGGGAATAAAGAATTGCTCTTTGAATCTACAAAGCTGTGAGTGGCTTGTGATTTTGTGCCCAGCCAGACTGCGGCACTCACTTCCTACCTTAATTGACTAAGAACATTCTGTAGAAAGCCTTTGAAGTTCCCCCACATAAATAAATCCAATGGGGCTCTCACTCTCTTTCCAGTGTGGAAGCTCAACCCTTAAGGTTGAAGAGCTGTCCTGTTCTTTGCTCTTTAAAACTATTTTCTGTGTCATGTGATTTTTCACCATGTTTCTCAGCCAGCCCACTCCATGCAGGGGAACCCAGCAAGGTTGAGGAGTATTGGTATTAGTTCTTTAAAGGTCTTGTAGACCTCAGCTATGTACCTATCTGGTCCTGGCCTTTTCTTGGTTGGTAGGCTTCTGATGGTGTCTTCTATTTCATGGCTTGAAATTGATCACTTTAACTGTGCATATCATCCTGATTCAGTTTCAGCAAATCATATGATTCTAAAAATTTGATGATGCCTTCAATATTTTTTTTATTTTATTGGAGTACAGATTTTCAAAATAAAATTATCTTTTTTTAAATGTCTTTTTTTAGTTGTAGATGGACACTATACCTTTATTTAATTAATTTATTTTTATGTGGTGCTGAGGATTGAACCCAGGGCTTCATACATGCAAGGCAAGGCCTCTACCACTGAATCAGAGCCCCAACACTCTAATTATCCTCTGTATTTCTGTAGTGTCTGTTGTGATATTCCCTTTTTCATCACATGTGTTAGTACTTTGAGTTTTCTCTCTCTTTCTCTTTGTTAGCATGGCTAAGGGTTTGTCAATTTTATTTATTTTTTCAAAGAACCAACTTTTTGTTTTGTCAATTTTTTCTTTTGTTTCACTTTCATTGATTTCAGCTCTGATTTTAATTATTTCCTGTCTTTTATTGCTTTTAGTATTGATTTGCTCTTTTTTATCTAGGGCTTTGATATGTAATGTTAAGTAATTTATGTGTTGACTTTTTCTTTTAAGAAATGAAGTCCATGCAATGAACTTTCCTCTTAGTATTGCCTTCATAGTGTCCCAGAGATATTTATGTGTTCTATCAGTGTTCTCATTTACTTCTAAGAACTTTTTAATCTCCTTTTTGATGTCTTTTGCAACCCATTGTTCATTCAATAGCATATTATTTAGTCTCCAGGTGTTGGAGTAGCTTGTATTTTTTATTTTGTCATTGATTTCTAATTTCATTCCATTATGATCTGATAGAATGCAGGGTAGTATCTCTACTATTTTGTATTTTCTAAAAGTTGCTTTGTGGCTTAATATATGGTCTATTTTAGAGAAGAAAATGTATTCACTTGTTGATAGATGAAATATTCTATACATGTCTGTTAAATCTAAGTTATTGATTATATTATTAAGTTCTATAGTTTCTTTGTTTAGCTTTTGTTTGAAAGATCTATCCAGTGGTGAAAGAGGTGTGTTAAAAGCACCCAGAATTATTTTGTTGTGGTATATTTGACCCTTGAACTTGAGAAGAGTTTGTTTGATGAACTTAGATGTTTTCTTGTTTGGGGCATATATATTTATAAACGTTATGTCTTGTTAATGTATGGTTCCCTTGAGCAGTATGAAATGTCCTTCTTTATGTCTTTTGATTAAATTTTGCTTGATGTCCACTTTATTTGATATGAGGATGGAAACTCCTGCTTGTTTCCAAAGTCTGAATGAGTGGTATGATTTTTCCCAACCTTTCAACTTCAGTCTGTGGAAGTATTTTCCTATGAGATGAGTCTCTTGAAAGCAGCATATTGTTGGGTCCTTTATAAAAATTCAGTCTGCAGGTCTATATCATTTGTTTGGTATGTTTAGAGCATTAACATTCAGGTTTATTATTTGGCATGATTTGTTTTCCCAGTCATTTTTGTGTATTTTTGGTATTTAACTCGACTTGATTTCTCCTTTGATTGGTTTTTCCTTTAGTGTAATACCTCCCTTTGCTGATTTTAATTGTTTTTCATTTTCTCCTCATGGAATATTTTGCCAAGGATGTTTATAATACAAGCTTTCTCGTTGTAAATTATTTTAACTTTTGTTTATCATAGAAGGTTTTTATTTTGTCACCTAATCTAAAGCTTGATTTTGCTAGATATAAGATTCTTGGGTGGCATCAATTTTCTTTCAGTGTTTGGCATGTGTTTTCCTAGGATCATGTAGCTTTCAGAGTCTGGGTTGAAAAATCTGCAGATATCCTAATAGGTTACCCCCTATATGTAATCTGATTCCTTTCTCTTGTGGCTTTTAAAATTTTCTCCTTGTTCTGTATGCTAGGCATTTTCATTATAATGTTATGATTTTGTACATTTGGTATCCTATAAGCCTCTTATATTTTATTTTTCAATTCCATCTTCATGTTTGAAATTTTTTTTGATTATTTTTTTATTGAATAGATTGTTTATTCCTTTGGTTTGAAACTCTATGCCTTCCTCTATCCTAATAATTCTTAGATTTGGTCTTTTTATGTTATCTCATAATTCTTGAATGTTCTGCTCATGGTTTCTTACCATCTTCACTGTGTAGTCAACATTGTTTTCAATATTATATATTTTGTCTTCATTGTCTGAGGCCCTGTCTTCTAAGTGATCTAATCTGTTGGTGGTGCTTTCTGTTGAATACTTAATTTGATTTTTTGTTTCTTTCATTTTTTAGGATTTCTAGTTTTTTTTTTTTTTAAGAACCTCTAGCTCCTTATTAAAATGTTCTTTTGCTTCCTGTATTTGCTTATGTAGCTCTTTATCAAAGTGATCTTTTGCTGCCTGTATTTACTTATGCAGCTCTTTATCAAAGTGGTCTTTTGCTGCCTGTATTTGCTCTGTCATCCTTTAATTCACAGAAGTTTTTAACTATATACGTCCTGAACTCCTTCTCTGTCATTTCTTCTGTTTTGCTAACCCCAGATTCTAATAATGTAGGATCTTAGTTTGTTGAGACACTTTCTTCCCTTGTTTTTCCATGTTGTTCATGTGCCTTCCCTTCTAGGACTGTGGATCTGAGGCATTACAGTTTTTACCCTATAGGCTTATAGTGTCCCTGCAGGGTTCCAATACTTCTCCTTGATATTTCTTCTAAGCCCAGCTGGTGTTCCAAGCTGGGACTTGCTCCAACTAAAGATGGCAGCAAATGTGTCCCAAGATGGAGGTGGCTGCTTTAGCAATGGGGTATTGGGTCAGGTACGGGGAAAGTGGCAGTGGGCCTCATCTTCAGACATGCAGCTCTGTGGTGTGCAGTGCTGTAGTTGGCAGCTGTCTCCAGAACCTGTGCCATGTCCCCAGGTGCAGGCTACTGCGTGTAGGGGACTATGGCAGTGGTTGCCGTGTCCCAAGATGGAGGCAGCCAGGGGAGCACCATGTTGGTAGATGAGGGTCCACACAGGTGTGGAGGCCATAGTTTTTGTGTGTAGACAACTGCCAGGTGTCTGTTTAGGGAGGTGACTGGGGTTCCTGTGTGGGTGGGCAGCCAGGAATCCTATGCAGGAGCTGATGCCTGTGGTCATGCTCAGCCACCTGGAGGACATGCATGGATGAATGGTCGGGAATCCCACACTGACTCTGAGACCTGGAGACTTGTGGGGCATGGTGACTACTTAAATCTCAGGTCCCAGAGCAACACAAAATGCAGCCTTTCCCTAGCCCACCATCTTGGATCCACCCTTTTATCAGTTTTAATAACTTTTCAAATATTAGATCTTCAAACATTTATCCCTACCCTCTCTTTTTTCCTTCTATGATTCTATTATTTATTTATTTATTATTGATCTTACTATTAATGTTTTATCTAAGAATCTTTGCCTGACATACATTTATCTCTATGTTTTCATCTAGTATTTGTATAATTTTAAAATGTCCCATATGTATCTATTTTCCATCTAGAGTTAATTTTTATATGGTATGAGGTATGGGCTATACATTCTCTTTTTAAACACAAACATAACCATGTAACTATCTGTTGCATACTATTCTCTCATTGACTTTGTACATTTACTAAAAATCAATTGACAAATAAGTATGAATCAATTTCAAAACTCTGCTTTTTTCTATTTTGCTTTATTTATCTTTTTAACTTTAGGCTAACAAAAAACTATCTTAATTGTTATGGTTTGTATGGAGAATGTCCCCCAAAAGCTCAATTTTTACACTTTTGGTGCAGCAATGTTCAGTGGGTTTGGGAGAGATGATTAGATTATGAATACTCTGACTCTACTGACTGATTAATCCATTGAGAAATTCAAGTTTAATGGACTATTGGAAGGTAGTGGGAACTGTAGGTGGTAGAACCTAGTTGAAGGGTGTGGGTCTTTGGGAGTGTGAACTTGGAAACTACATCTTGTTCCTATTTCTCTTTCTTTCTCTGTTCTCTATTTTCTGGTAGCCATGATTTAGGCAGCTCACCACCACCATGCCCTCTCTACCTTAGTGTTCTGCCTCCCCACAGGCCCATATCATGGAGCCTGTGAAATGCAGATGAAAAATTTCTACAACTATGAACCAAAATGAATATTTCTCCCTTCTATTTGTTGTTCTCAGGTATTTTGTCAGGGACAAAAAGCTAACACATTTATTATTTAACTATGTTTAAAATGTCTTCATGCCAGGTGATATAAAGTCATCAAAAACAAAACAAAACAAAAAAAGTCTCCCCTTTTCAAAGTGTACAGGCTATTCTAGACCCTTTGCATTTTTTCCTGAATTTCAGAAAAAAAAAAACTTTTAAATTTCTAGCAACCCTTGCTTTCTTGGATTTTTATTGGAATTGTGTTGAACAGATAAATTTGCAGAGACTTGACAACAACATCATCAACTATACCAATTCATTTATGTGGTATATCTCTTCATTTATTATTTAGTATAATTTCAATCACCTATATTTTATTGTTTGCATTGTATAGATTTTGCACATCTTTTATCAGATTTAAGCATTTCATACTTATAGTCATTCTGAATAGAATTTTGAATGTCAAACTTTAATTTTCCATTCTATTATATAAAACACAATTAGATATTTTTGTATATTGATTTAGTATTAAGAAGTCTTACTAAGCTCATCTTTTAGATCAGTAGCCCTTTTTTTAGATTTAATAAATGTTTCAATATAGGAATTCATATGTTCTCTTAATAAAGTCAGTTTTAATTCTTAAGTTTCCAACCCAGATTTCTCTCTTTCATTTCATTGCTTTACAATACTACTTCAAACCTCTAGTAATAAAAGTAAAGAGATCATTAAGTTTCACCACTAAATATAATAAGAGCTCAATGGTTGGTCAAGGATGCTCACCACCAGGTTGAGGAACTTTCTTTCTATCACCACTTGAATCAGAGACTTTACAGGATTAGATTCATTTTTTTTTCTCCACTGATGTGATTTTTAAAATTAAAATAGAAAATTATCTGTATTATTTTAATCTTAATGCAATCTTGGATAATGACTATACATGGTCATGATGTGAGCTTATTTTAAAATTGTTGTTGAATTACATTTGTTAATATCTTGCTAAGAAATTTTTCATTTGTGCCCATGAGGAAAATTGTAGTTTTATTTTCTAACATTATGTAGTTTTAGTATCAGAATAATGCTGAATGCTTGCCTCATTTAATGATTTGGGGAATATGAAGTACTTTCTCTTTTCTTTTTATCTAGATTCTATTTCTTTTTCAATAAATTGACATTATTCTTCCCTAAATATTTGATAGTATTCACCAGTGAAGCCTATGTTCCTGGAATTTCCTTTTGGGAAATTTTTTAAACTAAATATTAAATTTTAATAAGTATCAGGCTAATCAAATGATGAGTGTGTCATTGAATTAAGCTTTGCTACTTTGTGTATTTTTTATTAATCCATATTCCCATCTGATAGAATTTTCTTCTGTCTGATGGATTTCCTATAATACATTTATGTTTAACTAGTTGGCAATTCTCTCAACTTTGGACATACAAAAAAATTTCCCCTTATTTACTGAAATATTTTAATTGTAGAGAATTGGATTTGGACAGACTTTTTTTCAGTGTTTTAAAATGTTGCTCCACTATTTTCTGGCATGCATGGTTTCCAAAGAGAAGTCTCCTACTTTGACCTTAGTTCCTGTGTGTGTGAGTGTGTGTGTTTATGTGCGTGTACACAGGTGTGTGTGGTTGTGTATGTGTATTTTATACTCATATATGTATAAAAGTATATTATTATATAAAACACAAAGTTTAATATAATAAACATATATGCATTATATGTGTATTATGCTGTGTGTGTGTGTTTATGTGTCTGTCTGTCTGTGTTTGTATTTCTCTGTCTTAAGGTTTTCTCTTGATTATTAGTTTTGAGTAATTATGTGGTAATTTTGTGTACTTTTCTTCGTATTTATGCATTTTGTTCTACTGAGGTTAGTGGGGATGCACAGCTATAGTTTTCACCAAATCTGAAAAAAAATTCACATGTAATTTTGTTTGGAAATTTCATCTGTTATTTTGTTTGTCCCTCTTCTGTTTTTTAGCGACATCAATTACTTGTATATTAGATTGCTTAAGATTGTCTTACAGCACAAAGTGACAAGGTGTTTTTTTTTTTGCTGTGTTTTATTTCAGAGAGTTTTTATTTCTATGCCTTTCAATTTACCAGTCATAGTATACCATTAATAACTCAGGGGCCGTGGTTATAGCTAGTGAAATACTTGCCTCACATATGTGAGGCACTAGTTCAATCCTCAGCACCACATAGAAAGAAAGAAAGAAAGAAAAAAAAAAGAAAGACATTAAAGAAAAAACAAATCTCCAGTATAATTTTCCATCTCAGATATTGTAGTTTCCATCTCTAGAAATATCATTTGTATCTTTTTTTAAAATGTCTTCCATGCCTCTAGTTGATACATGTAAACTTTGCCTTAGTTTTTGAAAGTATAAAGTATACTTTTAATAGAAGTAATATCAGTAATAACTGTTGCAATGTCATTGTGTATCAAGTATACAATTTTTTTTTCATTTCTGGGTATATTTATACTAATTTTACTTCTTATTATGGATCTTTTTATTGCCTCTTTCCATGCCTGATAATTTTTAAATTTGATGTCATACTCTATAAATTTTACTTCTGAGCTAGTTGTTTACAGAGACTGAAAAAAATAACACATTCTATTATCCTTTGTTGAAATTATTGGAGCCTATATGACCCAGTTCAATAATAAGGATCAATCTGATATGAGAGTTTCTAGAAAATACTCCCTGATAGAATGTGAAAACATTTTGGGGGCAATGTTTTGATGTAAAAAGTGTTATTTTATGGGGTGGTGTTCAGACTTACTTAGCAGTGATCTTTGATATGGAAAGAAAGCATTGAGTTTTCGTAGGAAGGAAGTTTGATTGATTATAACAACCTTTAACTTTTAATTTGCTAATTCACTCACAGGATTATCATGAGTTTTTTGATACATCCTATTATTGAAGATGGGATGTTAAAATACATATTATCCTAAGAAAAGATAACTGGGTCTCTTATACTTAAAACCTCTCAATATCAATCTGTAATAATTTATACATTTAAAGAAATCCAGAAAGTTTGAAGATGTTTCTAGTAGTTAAGTACATAACTTGAAAGTATCCCTCAAAGTATCTGCTATGATTATAAAATAAAATTTCTGCATCACTTGAAAATTCTTCCAAAAGACATCCTAAAGCCTCATTACAAATGCTGCTTGACCTACAATAGGTTTACCTCCTAAAATGACCATCATACATTGAAAATATCATATATCAAAATGCATTTAATATGCCTACCCAACCAAACATCTCAGCTTAACTTAGCCTGCTGTGAACACGCTCAGAACACTTTTGCTTACAGTTGGGCAAAAATTGTTCAATGCAAAGCCTATTTTATAATAGTTTTGAATATTGCATGTGATTTACTATATGCCAGAGTGAAGGTAAAAAACAAAATGGTTACATGGGTGTACTTTGGCACCATCATATAGTAAAAAAAATTTAATTGAAATCATCAGAAGTTGGGGACCATATGTATATTATATACTGTTGGATGGTGAGAGGTTAATTTTCTCTATGTAGTGGCATTCATAAGAGATTGTATCTGTCTTCTACAGATTCATTGTCATGAATCAAACAAATAAACAAAGCATCAGTATTTTCACCTTTGCCCAACTTGATAAGTCTGTCTTTTATAAATTTACAGATCCATGTCACCTGCTCCTCCTCTCCCTATGTATGAAAACAGAGTTGTGTGGTGGTATAATTAGTGTCTATTTCTAAACGTATAATGTGGTTTGATGGAAAAATAAGATGGCACTGGAGATATAAGTGTTCATTTTGGAAACAGAAAGTGAGAAGTAAATTATATTAGGAAATCAGAGACTGGGATCAGGTGAACAGGATAGAAAGTACCAAACACAAACAGTTTTGAGAACGTTGGGAAAGGAGTTGAGTAAATAAAACTTAGGGCTCAGGAATCCCTGTAATAAGTATTGGGTTCTCTTTCAACTCAATACTTATTGATTAAATTGAAAATAAGCTATCATGAAACAGAAATACTCACATACTTTAAATCAATTTATACTTTTTTTTTCTCTCCCCAGTCTTCCTAGAGCTCCACAAAAATAAATAAATAAATAGAAAAAGAAAGAAAGAGAGGGAGAGAGAGAAAAGGAGGTAATCTCAGACTATATAATAACTGCAAACACCCCAAATTCCAACCAGTATGGCTTGGTAAACTGAGTGAATCTCTCTCCCGCCCTTCCTTCCTCCCTCTGAACTGCTTCCCCCACCCTCTGACATAATGTAATCCATTATCAGATGCAGATTTGATTTTATGGTTTACCTGCACTAAAATGGAGCAGGGACTTCCATGATGCTGAAACTTAGGGTTGACAACGTGGCACATTATAAACCTCTTCTTACCACTGTACATGTGACTTAATGATACCTATTGTAAAGTTTTATGGACTAAATAAGATGATATGAACAAAATTATTGAGAAAATACATTTCAAATATTTAAGTGGTGTCCAGGTCAAGCTATTAAATACTTGGGGGGAAAACTATAAGGAGGGATAAAATAAAGAGAATATCCTCAAGATTCATCTTTTTTATTTGCATGGGTGAGAATTTGCTTCCTTTTTCAGACTAAATAATAATCCATTGTGTGTATACGCCATGTCTTATTTATCCATTTTGTGGACAATGAGCCTAGGCTTCTTCCACATTTTAGGTCTTACCAATAATACTGCTATGAATACACAGGTATACAGATATGATTTGAGACCCTGTTTTCAATTTTAGTAATGCATCACAAGAGGTGGAATTGTATCTGTTTTTTTTAATGGAACTGCCACACTATTTTCCATAGTGAGTATACAGTGTACAAGAATTCCCATTACTCCACACACTGACCAACACTTGTTTGTGTGTGTGTATGTATTTGTAAAGTGTACTTATTAGACATTTCTGTGCCTTCTGTGGAAAAATAGAAATTAAATCTTACCCATTTTCAATCTGTTTTTGTTGTTGTTGTTGTTCTTCTTCTTCTTCTTCATAACTTTTAGGAGCTTGGTATTTATCGAATTCTCAATTAATTCTACATCAATATTTGATTTGAAAATAATTTCTTTCATTTTGTGCATTGCCTTTGTACTTGGTTGAAATTAACAGAGAGAAGTGAAAAGATCCATGAGATCATCTCAATTGATGCAGAAAAACATTTGACAAAATTCCACTCTAGTCATGACAAAATCCCCGCAATTTATGAATAGATGGAAACTATCTCAAATAATGAAAGTCATATATTTGAAAAACCACAGCAAATATTATATTTGATGGTGAAAAACTGAAAACTTTTCCTCTAAGATCAGGAAGAGGACAAGGAGGCCCATTTTCACCACTTTTGTTCAACACTGAACTGAAAGTTCTAGACAGAGAGTTGGGCAAGAAAAAGAAATAAGACATCAGAATTGATAATTAAGAAGTAAAATTATTTCTGTTCATAAGTGATTTGATCTTTTATGCAGAAAATCCTAAAGATCCACCAACAAAACTGTTGAAACTAATATATGGATTCAGTAAAGCAGCAGAACACAAAGTCAATGCAAAAATAATTTATATTTCTATAAGCTTAAAATGAATCATCTGAAAAAGAAATTACAAAAATAAGTCCATTTACAATAATACCAACAAGAACATATCACTGAGGAATTAAGGAGGTGAAAATTAAGGAGGTGAAAAATCAAGGAGGTGAAAGTCTTATACAATAAAAATTACAAAACATACTTAAACAAATTTTAAAAGGTATAATTGTAAATGCATCCCAAGTTTACAGACTGAAAAGGCCTAAAGTTTTTTTTTAAATATTGTTTTAGTTACAGTTGGATCCAATGCCTATGTGGTGCTGAGGGTCGAATCCAGCTCCTCACGCATACTTGACAAGGTTTCTACCGCTGAGCCACAACCCCAGGCCCAAGATTTTTTTGAACTCAGTTTTTTTTTTCACTTTTTTAATTTAATAGGAAAAATATTCTAAGGTTCTAAATCATAGAATTGTAGAGTTAAACAACATATCTCCATAATAATTTTTATAAAGAAAATTTAATGATTTTGCTTTTATAAATTCATAGGAAATTAATATAATTTCATGGGTTCTGTTGAACCTGTTCAGGAATAATCACTGGCATAATTTTACAACTGCAGGGACAAGCAGTATGAGACTTTAGTGGCCCAGCAGCAGTGGCTGGTTTCTTTCACTGTTCATGACACTGAGTAGAGCATGACTGTGGCAGGGAAAGGCAGCACAGAGACAAAACATCAGAAGGAAGGCATAAGAGAGCTTTGTTTTGGTACCAGGACTGAACCCAGGAGCACTTAACCATTGAGCCACATCCTCAACCCTTTTCTATATTTTATTAGAGACAGGATCTCACTGGGTTGCTCAGGGCCTTGCTCCATTTCTGAGGCTGGCTTTGAACTCATGATCCTCCTACCTCAGCCTCCCAAAATAGAAGAGTTATTTTCCCCATTTTACAAATGGGCAGACATGTGCAAAGACACACACACAGACACACACACACAGACACACACACAAGTCTTGAGTGGCTTTTCTCTGGACTCTGCACTCTTGTCTCTTTTTCATGAGACATGGCTGGTGTTCAGAGCTGAGTGAAGTTATCCCTGCCAGTAGACTGGATATTCAGAGTCACCCTTTAAACTGTCTCAGACACCTTAGTCAAAACTGACACAGTTTCATTAAAGAATTGTGAGCTCCCCACGTATCAGATTATTATCTATCACATCAGACAAAAGTGGTGTTCATAAATATCCTGTTTTGGCTATTATTTCAGATTTGGTTATCTCTTCTTTATGGCATTTGTATGTATACAAGTGCACATGTGTTTGTGTGTTGCTGTTGTTATTTTATAACATATATTAATATTATATATTAATATGTATTAATACATAATATTGACATACTTCCTTAAATAAAAAAAAATTTATGGTATCCTTTTGTATAAATATTCTCATTTTTTATTATATGATAATAATCTTTTCCTTCATTCTACCATCCATCTTCTGAACACTTTGTAAAAACTAGCTTACTTTCTGTTTTATCTGCCCTTTATTTCTTTTATTCAGATATGCACACATACAATACAGATATATATATATATATATATATATATATATATATATATATATATATATATATATATATATATATATAATGCTCTTTTCTCTATTAGTTTCCTAAGCACTAGACATAATACTTTTCAGTATATGGATTATTTTATACTGGAAATCACATTATTTTAGTTTATAATTGTCTTTATTCTTCATTATATCCTTATTGAATATCACATAATTTCTTCTTCTTTTCTTCCTTCTTTTGTTTGCATATTTAGAAATCCAGTATATGACAGTTAGAAACAACATTGGAATGTCTGCATGAGAGTTCTATATTGTTGGGAGAGTAAATTCAGAATGATTTCCTAGAAGAGTCATTTCTGAATGAGTGAAACTTCAAATGTAGTATTGTTTGACATTGCAAAATTTCCTTCCCCAAGCTACACTAACTTCCAAATTCTTGCCAATGTGGTGGGTGAGAAATTACATATAAATTTAGTTTGAATTTGTATTGGAACATCTTACAAATTTAAAGTCCATTTTAATGTCTTCATGGTAAATTTCCTGTTTTCATTGATTGTCTACTTTTTGCAATTATTGCCTAGCTTTTGATGAGAGTTTTGGTAATTTTTTCAAACTTGAAAGTTCTTTTTTATATTAATGGTATTAGCCTCTGTCTTTGACATATTACAAATGTTTTTTTTTTTCTAGGTTTTCAATTATCTTTAATTTTTGTTTATATGGATTTTGCCATGAACAACTTACTTTTCTTTTTGTATAATTAACTTTACCAATTTTGAATCAAATCTATATTTTGATTTATTTGGAAAGATGTTCCATAAATGGAAGGAATTGGAGTTTCCTTGAGAATTATATAATCTATTTGTTTGCATATGATGGGAGGAGTACATCTAATATTGTATACTTTGAAATATTTACACCATTCTTTCCATTGAAGTCCTTTTTGATTCATTAATTTGAGTTACCACATTAATTATATCATAGAATTCTTAGGTAGTTTTCCTTTTCTCTTTCATTTTATTTCATTGTTCTGCCTATTCACTTGTGAGAATTATGGTGTGTTAACAGAGAAGCTTTAAAATACATTTTAATATCTGAGAGAGCTAATACTGTTTCTTAGCTCTTCCTTTGGGATATTATTCTAACTATTTTTATTTGTTTATTTTAACATAGAGACTTTTTTGTCTGTGTGGCGGGGAGCTACTGGGGATTGAACTCAGGGGTAATCAAACACTGAGCCACATCCCCAGCCCTATTCTGTATTTTTAAAAGACAGAGTCTCACTGAGTTTCTTAGTGCTTCGATTTTGCTGAGCCGGGCTTTGAACTTACAATCTTCCTGCATCAGCCACCAAAGCTGCTGGGATTACATGCTGTATATAGAGACCTTAAAATCAACTCCCTCACTTCATAAAAACCTTGTTGATAATCCCTTTAGAATCACACAAAAGTTAAAATGATTTATTGAGAACTAAACTTTTGAAAATATTGAAAGTGCTAAGAAAACCAAAACCAGAATCTTCATTTTTCCAGGTTATATTTCTATCCATGAGTGTCAGGTTTCATAGGAAACATGGTATAGGTTTGCAAAAAGAAAAATGGAATTACCATATTAGCTGATGCTTGAAATCTTTTCAGGGCAAGAACAGTATTTCACTTGTAATGAAACACTGAAATAATGGTGGTGGATTGAAGGGAAGAGTAGGCATCAAAGTATCATGATATCAGATCAAGGATCAACTGCATCATAGAGCAGATTTTGAAATCTTGGGAATAATCCATAAAGAAGTGGAAAGAAATATAATTGGTAAGTAGAGGAAGGAAGAATCAGAAAGATGTAGAAAGTCATGCAAGATATAATGTCATCCCTGTTGTGTCTCCACTGGAACTCCAAAAATCTTCCATGAAAGGTCAACCAGAGTCCAAATAAAAGCCCTGAGTTTCATTCAAGTTGGCTTTTGCTAGGGAAAGGGTGCACACAGAAAAGTAGTAAAGCTCTGGTGTGGCATTGTGACTAGAGGTAACAACTATTTTCACAATACAGAATACATACATGTATTGAAACATTGTGATACCCTTTTAACATATATTTTTTTGGTATGTATCAGTTAAAAAGCAAATTTAATTTTAAACAAGCAAAATAAATATATTACCTATTTAACAATATACTTTTAAAAAAGCAAAGCAAAAAATGTAGTGATTCATAATGCAGAAACAAATATAATGCCAAGTCAAAAATCCCATAACATTTTGTTGAAATCTTGGAGAATACCTCATATATCTGGTCAGTGGAGGGGCAGGTAGTTTTTAAATCAATTTAAATTAGCTTGACCTGGATATATAATGACAAAGAGGCCCCTCAGAGGGCATTTGGATTAAAACAGTAAACAAGAAAGTAATCAGTGACATAAGTGAGTTGTACACACTAACATCGAAACGGCTTTGAGGACAGCTGTGAGGATTAACTGCAGATGCTACCTTAACTGGATGAAGGGATGTCCAGGTCTCTGATAAAGCACTATTTCTGGATTATGCTTCTGAGGCTGTTCCAGGGTAGACTAGCATTTGAATCAGTGGACTGGGTAAGGAAGGTCAGCCCTCATCCACTGTTGGGGCAAACACTATCTAATGAGTTAAGGACTCAGAATAAAGAGAAAAATTGAATGCCCCCACCTCCGCATTTCTCCAAGAGTTGGGACACCCTCTTTTCTTGCCCTTGGACATCAGAAATCCAGATTTTCCAACCTCCACACTCTGGGACTTGAACCAGAAGCCCCACAGTTTCTCAGGTCTTTGGCCTTCAAGGGTCAGTAGCTCTCGTTTTCAGGCCTTCAGACATGGATTAAGCAAGGCCACTGTCTGCAGCTTCCAGATGGCCTATTGTAAAGCTTCTCAGCCTCCAGGTCATGTAAGACCATTCATCTAATAAATTCTGCTCCACATATCTCTCTATAGCTACCTCTGTCTCTACCTGCCTCTCCTGTTGGTTCTGTATCTCTGGAGAACCATGATCAATGCAGGGCCTTGTCCATCACTCACCAAGAATGGTTTCCTTAGGGACGTGTAGGCAAACATATGTGAATGAAGACTTCTTTCTAAATTGAGGAAGGCCAAATTTGCAGTACGATAAGATAATTATCACTTCCAGGTGCAGTGGCACATGCCTGTGACCCCAGCAGCTTTGGAGGCTTAGGCAGAAGAATCGCGAGTTCAAAGCCAGCCTTAGCAACAGGCAATGCATTAAGCAACTCAGTGAGACCCTGTCTCTAAATAAAATACAAAATAGGGCTGGGGATATGGTTTAGTGGTCAAGTGTTCCTGAGTTCAATCCCCCCCAAAAAGGGATAATTATCACTAATATATTTTGAATATATGTCTGTATACATATTTATGTGCCATTTACATATATACTTAAATGGATGAATATTATATTTATGTTTACATATAACATGCATATGTTGTATATATACACATATATACTTATATGTACGTATATCACCCATAGTAACCTTTTAAAATACCTACTCTTAAAAATTAGGAAATTAAAGTTAAAAGGGACAAGCTCACATCCAAAGTCATGCAGTTAGAATACAGAAAACAAAAATGAAATTTAAAATAAATTTGATTCCAGAGTGCAAGTAACTAACCACTATGCAGTTACATTTCAGTCTGTTTCTACCTCTGGCCATATAGAGGCTCACAAACTTCAGAAGAGAATGCAGGACTAGTAAAGATGACATTTGAAGAAGAGCTATGCAGATTAAAAAAAAAGGTCAAAGATGCACTAAAAAAGACATTCAATGCTTCTCTTTTGCTGCCAAAGAATAAAAGAGCATCACCAAAAAATAAATCACATATGCAAGTGATACTTGGTGTAGTGACCCTTTGAACAGGTTCTCTGTTGTAGAATAACATGATCCAACAGTAGGAGGTAATCAGTCCCTATCTTTTCTATCGTCTAACAGAAGAGTTGTTCTCTTTAAAAGAACTAAAGAAAATGCATGATAAAGAAAAGAAATAAAAATTTTTGCAACATTTTTATAATTTCTGTTTTGTGTAGGAAAATAAAAAGCAGGGTGATAGTCTTTTCAAAATTTGCCTGAGTTAGCTCAGGCAAATTGCCATTGTTAGCTCCAAAAGCACTGCCAGAGGATCTCTTAATATTGTAGTGATTAATTTCTGCTGTATAATGTCTCATTTTTTCAATGAATGTTTGTGTGCATTGCCAGATGCAATAAAAGAAAATTAAAATAATCAAGAGGATTTTTTTTTCTGAAGAACGCTTTTAAATAACTTTCAGTCAGAACAGTGTCATCTGAAGCATTTGGGAATTACACATTGTATTGTTAATAAATAGTGTGGGTAAGATGAATTGTGTTAGCAAAGGCGATACAAGTCAGATGTATATTTCATAGTCTGAAGAAATGGCTTCCTGGGGGAGCAAGTGGGACATCCTTCAACTGTCACCACATGGATCTTAGGGGATAAGTATCAGAAGGCCTGGAGATGGTGAGCTAGAATCATACCCACTCCCAAATTCAAATATACTCTGACCTCAAATGGAAGGATTCCTCCACCAGACTACAAGGGTTGAGTAAAACCAGGTGTTGCCAAAATCTGCTTCCCTCCTTGTCCTTAGAGGGAGTCCTGTCCCAACAATCCAATGGGGAATCTATTAGTTCTCTGTCTCTATGGCAATTTGCATGGCTCTGGACTTCATTGTGAACATCGTGGTTTTATTTAGAGCATGCTGGGTTATCTAATGTGCAAAATCCTGTCACTCATGTAGAGGAGAACAGCACCAAGAAGATGAGCTCTGGGTGATGTGTGGATAGGAAACAAAGTAAGAGGGACTACAAAGAGTGCATTTTTTCAAGGTTTGCAAACTAAGAAAGAGACGAGGTACATGAGAGGCAAGAAAGAAACTCTGAAAGCCAGTAGTGCAGAAAAGGGAGTCACCAGCACCTCAGAGGACAACTGGTGGCACTAGAGAGGCAACAGTTCATGGATACCTGATATGGCAGGAACCCAAAGATCTCAGAGAAGTGGAGTGAACAAGTGTGAAATCAGGACAGAAGAAAAAACATGGGAATTTTTTGTATGTGGGTTTTTAAACTTTTGGCATGTAGTGTATTTGGAGCACTGTATAATACATAAGCTTATAGACTAGTGAAGATTTTACAAACTAAACCCAACCAGACAAGGTAATGAGCACCACAATACCCAGAAACTCTGCTCAGGCTGTCTTCCCAAAGCTACGTTTTTGTGTCTGGCTCCTTCCATTCACGTTCATAAGATGCAATATGTCCCTATCATAGTAGCATCATTCCCAGATAATTCATTCTCATTGCTATAGTATGTGCCATTTTAAGAGGAGAAACCAGTATTTTTATCCATTCAGCTACTGAGTAGTTGTGTCTATTAAAAATAGAACTACAATGAACCTGCCAGCTCATGTCTTTTTCTGTAACTTTTGAACACATTTTGCTTAGGTATAGAACTAAGAGTGTAACTGTCAGTAAAAACAGGGCAAATATATCCAACTGGAATAGATCCACCAGTTTTCAAAGCTGTTGTTCCAAATGACCCTCCTGCTGTGAGAGTGATGAGAAATTTGATCAATATTCTGACAAAAATTTGGTATTTCTCATTTTAATATATTAGTGATTCCAATGGTTTTATACTGATATTTATCATAGATTTAATGTGAATCTTATTATTGATAAATGAGATTAAGCACTTTCCATAGTTTTTTTGACCACTAGTACATCCTTCTTTGTGAAGTGTCTAATCCCCTTTCTGTTCATTTTTCTAAACTGTGACTGTAATATTTCTTACTGAATTTTAGGAGTTAATGGTAAATGTAATTCCTTTGCTCCATAGACCACAAATATCTTCTTACTCCCTGCATTTTCATTTGAAATTTGCATCTTCTAATTGATCAAAGTTCTCAAAATCAGAATTTATTGCTGCCTTCTTGTTTGATTAATGCTTTGTCATTGTTGAGGAAAATCTAGTCAACGCCAAGGTAATGAACATTTCCTCCTATATTTTTCTTTAGAGATTTCATTTGTCTTTCTTAATTTAGGGTTGCAAAAAAAAAAAAAAACTGGCAGTTGATTTTATATATGGTTTGAGGTAGGACTCCAGAAATTCATTTTTCTCCAGCATGGAAATCTAATTTGCATAACTCTCATAATGTAAAAGACCACCTTTTCCCACTTTGTTATAAATCAGGTTACAAAGTAACTGTGGATCCATTTCCAGAATCTGTGTTCCACTGTTTTTTTTTATATCTTTGTGCCAAAACTATGCTGTATTATTTACTATAGATTTATAAAGTCTTCATATTTGCAGTGTAAACCCATCAACTTTGTTTCTCTTCAAGGTTATCTTGGTTATACTTCACCCTTTACATTTCAATGAAAGTTTTCTAAGGAACTGATCAATTTCTGGGAAGACTACTGGGATTTTAATTTGAATTGCATTGTATTTATGAATTAATTTTTGGAGAATTAGCATTTTTTTACAGGATAGATCCTGCCAATCTATAAACAGGATCTATCCCTCATTTTATTTAAATCTTAATTTCTCTCAGTGAGGTTCATAGTTTATAGCAAAGATTGAGATCTTGTGCATGTATCAGCAGAGTTGTTCCTAAGTGATTTGATTTTTATTACAAAAATGAAGTTCAGACTGTAAAGAAACCCAAAAGCCTTCAACAGGAAGATAAGCAAGCTGGGGTGCACACCTATGATGGAATAATGTTCAGTGATTACAAGAAATGATGCACTATCATTTCCTCCATGATGCTCACACAATGAAATTAGCCAGCCGCACCCAGATGAAGAGGAATATTAAATGTATATTGCTCGGAACAAAGAAAAGTTAACCATAAAAATCTAATAATGTAACAGCTATCATATAAAGTTTTATGAAATTCAAAATAATTGTTACTATAAAGATAAGCATCTGTATTGGGAGAAGGGAAGTCTAAGGAAGGGTTAAAAGGTTGGTCAAGGAGAACTTTGGCGAGCATGAAACTATTCTTTATAACCTTGTAAAACTGGATATATGATACTATGTATTTTGTGAAACTCATAAATTTTGCCACACAAACAGTAAGCCTTGATGTTTTCATAGGAGTTTTCAAAATCATTTATGAGGTCAGGGATCCCAAGACGGAATGAAATAAGTAATAAAACAATTTAACTCTATTATAAATGTATGAAATGATTTCATTAAAAAGAATGGGGGAAAGATGATAATCTATGTAGCTTTTGAACTGAGATTGTGTGTGATAGTGAAAGCGAAAGAAACCATACTTAGGTACCACACTCAAACACACACAGTTGTTCCTCATGGAGGTTTTGGGTAACTTTTTTTTTTCAGTACTGGGAATTGAACCCAGGGGTACTGTACCAGTAAGCTACATCCACAGCTCCTTTTATTTATTCATTTATTTATTTTATTTCGACAAAGGCTTTTACAAATTTGGTGAGGTTGGCCTTGAACTTGCAATTCTGCCTTAGTCCCCCACTGCTAGGATTACAGGTACACACCACATCTAGATGTAGGTCAATTACACTCAAAACTACAGGTATTTACTATAATTAGACAGTTAAAGAAAAGTAGGAATCATATTTCTTACTGTTGAAGTGGGAATTTCCAGATAACCAAGAATTGAGGAAGCTAGAATTACTTAAGTGGTAATCCAGTGGAGCTAGAGACATCAGGATGAACTCATGTTTAGATTAATATCATTACAGATGTTTGCATATTGAACTATTTCCAGATAATAGGTGTGCACACACTATTTCTTTGCTTTATCAGCTTACAGGACCTATCAGCAGCATTTCAGAATAAAAAGCCTGGCAATTAGGCAGAACATAGTTTCTAATACCATGTCCAAAGAGAAATGGCTCATTATAGGATGAATCAGGAAATAGAAATATAAAGATGAACCTAGAGCACCTTGTAGTATTCTAAACTACAAGAAAAAAAAAACCCAAACATAGCAATGGTAATGAATGTGAAAACAGAAAACAGAAGCCAATTGAAAAGGGGTCCAACGATCAAAGCTAGAACAAGATGAGCAACAAAATAAAAATACTATTGAAGAATAACCTAAAGGATAAAATAAATAACCATGGTTCCATAGTGAGATACAAAAATGAATGAATAAATAAATGGGAGAGAAGAGAGAAACCTAGTCTGCAGAAAAAAATCCAAATAATTTACACATATACACTGTCTTCAAAGACATTGAACAGAACTCCCCACTCTTCAAATGTGATCCACCCATAGTAACCTTCTTCCAAAGAGTATAGTATGGGAAGAGGAGAAGAGAAAATGAGAGCAACTTTACAATTGGAAACCTGACCAGCACTACCTCAGCCAGATGATCATACATCAACATCAAAGTCATGTAATAATATTCCTCTTACATATAACATGATGAGACTATCACTTCATCTCTATGTCGCAGTCTGGCTGGGCACAAATCACGAGCCACTGAAGCAGGAACAAACTTTATTTCTGAACTCCACCAGCACACTCCACACACGCTCCCCGGGAACTCTCCCGAATGCCACCAACGTGGCTCCTTCAGGAACCACCAACCAGAAATTCCTCCTCCGGCACTTCCCCAACCAATAGGAACTCTCCGGGAATCCCCACGAGAACTCCAAAGTAGCAGGCCTAGGGGGACAGCAGGGGTCTAATATACACAGCTTAACATAACCATTATCATCTCAATGGCTTGCTGGCATCACCTCTCAACCACTCCATTCTGGCAAAAATGACATGGGTCATTCGGACTGGGCTATGGCTCTCAGCATCTCTATGTGTTTTGCCTTCCTCAAAACTCATAACCTTAGTCTAATCATGATAAAAGCATTAAACATCTCCAAATCAATAGACTTTATACAAAATAGCTGACCAGGACTCCTCAATTGTCAAAGAAAGTCCAGAAATGTTTGCTGCTGAGAGAAGCCTAAGGAGGAATGACAAATATACATAATGCCGCAGCCCGGCTGGCTGGGCAAAATAACCGGGGGGTGAAGAATGACTTGTGTATGTTGATGCAGCAGGAATAAGAGCCGTTTATTGTAGGATAGGAGTGGTATTTAAACATTTTACACAGCTTATCTAATTAGCATAAAATAGATACAGCAGTCAACCAATAAGGAATCTCCACACTTAATGGCTCACTTTTGTTACTTCACAAACCAATCCCTCTGGCATTTGGCCAGGCACCATCCAGACTTGTTTACAGACTCTAACATTTCTCTGGCAAAATAACAGGTGCCAATCTGACTTGTTTACAGACCATAACAACATAAAGTAATATGTTACACTGGATAGGAATCTAAAACAAAACAACAAAAAAATTAAAGTAGTTTTAAAAAGCAAGGAAATTTGTTGGGGCCATAGTTCAGTGGTAGAGGGCTTGTCTGGCATATGTGAGGCACTGTGTTCGATCCTCAGTACCACATAAAAATAAATAAAATAAAGGTCCATCAAAAAGTAAAGAAATCTGAGTAAGAGGTAGACTTTAATTAGTCTAATTGTTGTAATGTTGGCTAATTAATTGTAACACAATATATCACACCAATGTTAATAATAACAGAGGGAAGTTGTATAGAGGAATTTTTTATTATTTTTGTAATTCTAAAACATATAAAATAAAATTTTACTTAAAAATGAATTTGAGCCTTTTTATTCTTTTTCTTATTTTTGCTATTGAATAAGTTGTATGCTTTTACAGTGACATTGAATCCAGGTATCTCATTTAATTCTCTTATTACATTTAATATTTTTTTAAGATTTGTTTTTAGATTTTCTTGGCATGAAACTCAAATCATTTGAGAATAATGATAGTTTTATTTCCTCTATACCAATGATATGCCTTCTCCTTCATTTGTTTGTCTTAAGACTTGCATCAGAAAGTTCAGTCCAGCTTTGCAATTTCCTTTTCTGCAATGTCCTTGTCATATTTTGGAATCATAATTATGCTGGCCTCAGAAAAAAGTTAGGAATTTGCCTTTCTTTTTTAATGCAATGGAAATACTTATTTAAGATTAGTGATATTCTTTTCTTAAATATTTGTTAGAAATTTATTTTTATTTATTTTTATTATTGGTTGTTCAAAACATTACAGAGCTCTTGACATATCATATTTCATACATTAGATTCAAGTGGGTTACGAACTCCCATTTGTTAGAAAATTTCACTAGCAAATTCATGTGGGTTTGGGGTTTCTTTTGTGAAAGTATATTTTTTTAAATAGCATCCTTAATTTCATTAACAAATGCAAGAATCTTGTATGTTCTTTTTATTTGCTGTAAAATTTACATAGTTTTATGTTTTTGATTATTCACTTTGCCTCAATCAACATGTTAAATACATTGGCATAATTTTTCATTACAAAAGAGTTTTTTCTTTTCTTCCTGTGCAATTTGTAGTAATGTTCCCTTCTTTTCATTCTGAAAGAATGGTAAACCAATAAAGAATAAACATAATAGGAAATAAAAATGTAAATATAAAAGTATTGAATATCTGCAGTCTTGAAAATTGCAAAATCTTGAGAGTCGTATAACAAGCTAAAATGTATAATATAATTACCAAAAAAAGGTACAAGAGAGTTAAATGTATTTCTAGCTTTGTATAATTTTCAAATTGTTTGAGACATGGTAAAAGTACTAACCAAAGATAGACTATAACAGTGAAATTTGGATTTTAATAAATATTTTCAGGTAACATGCAATATGACCAGTACTTAAAAAAATTTTAAATAGGTGATCAAGCAAAAGAAAGTAATAAATGAAAAAAGAAATAATTTTCAAAATTTCAAGATGACCATCATAATACCAGATATGTCAATATTTACCTTAAATGTAAATTAAATAAGGTTTACAAATAAAAAACAAGGTTATCAAACCAGACCATACATCTATCATTGCATAAGTGAACATTTAAATCTTAAAAGAGCAGATTAAAGTTTAAAAGGATAGGAAAATTTATATGCCAAAAAGAACCTTAAAAGAAATATGGCCCGATTATATTAATATTAGGCAAATGACATGTTTTTAAAATGTATAGAAAAATACAAAGAAAAGGAAGATTCATGAGGAAAAAGATCATTTTGCAAGACAATATTGTGATTATAAATTCAAATGCACATAATAATATGCATATATATATATATATATATATATATATCTTAATAAAAATGTAAACTCTACCAAATATGCTATTAAGAAAACATATACCCACAGACTGTGAGAAAATATTTGAAAAGTGTGTGAATACATATACACACTTTTATATAAAATAAATGACTTGTAATTGGAACGTATAAACTCAAAAAGAGAAACAAATGAAAAGTATAAAAATTGAAAAGATCCCTCACCAAATATGCTATATAAACAGCAAATAAGCACAAGAGCACAATCCAAACCTTCAATAGCCATTAATGAGTCTCAAGTTAAAATCATAATTCTAACACTTATGAGAGCTAAAGAAAATAGAATGAGTATGTCAAAGAGACATACTGTCATACTACACTCCCATGTTTACTGCAGCATTTTTCTCAATATCCAATATCTAGAATCAACCTAAATGCCTATCAACTGATGAATGGACCAAGAAAATAGAAACACGCTGCCACAGTCTGGCTGGGCACAAATCACGAGCCACTCACAGCTTTGTAGACTCAAACAACAATTCTTTATTCCCAAACTCACACTGGCCGTCTACAAACACGTTCTGGGGAAATCCACGTTCTCTGCCCAAATCCACACCTCCACTGGGCTTCTGTCTCCCAATAATAATGTCTGACCCTAAGAACTCAAGAGGAACTCAGGCAGCAGGATACGCCCTATTCCCAGCAGGAATAATCTTCCTAAACCGTGAACGCCCTAAACTCGGATTATCCTAAACCGGGAACACCCTAAACATGAATCTGCCCTGGTCCTTGAGCAAGGTCACTATCCAGGAGTCTTTCTACTAAGCAGCATAAGGGTACGCTGGCAAGGAAATTGTCATACCTACTTCGCTAATGGCTCCCAGCAACACGCATGTTGTTCATCCATGAAAAAGATGAAAATCCAGGCTTTTTTGACAATATAGGTGAAACTGGAGGACATTATGCCAAGTGAAACAAGCCAGGCATATAAAGACAAAAATCACATGATCTTACTTACATATGGGATTTTAAATAGTTGATCCTATAGAAGTCAAGAATAGAATTGTGGCTACTAGAGGCTAGAGTGGTTAGGAGGAAGAGAATTCTGGGGAGATGCTGGTCAATGAATAGATAATTACAGTTAGGTAGAGGGAATAAGTTCAAGTGATCTATGAGCTAGCATGGATATAGTTAATTACAACATATATTCTTGAAAATGAAAAAGGAATGAATATTAACTGTTCTTGAGACATGATAACTATATGAGATAACAATGCATTTCCTAATTAGCTGTATGTAACTATTCTGCAATGCATGTGTACATCAAAACATCATGCTATATATAATAAATCAACACATACACACACACACACACACACACACACACACACACACACATATATATATATATATATATATATATATATATATATATATATACACACACACACATATATACAAAGCCATAAAACAAAATGAGCAATAAATTAAATTCATTGAAAATATAAAGAAATGAACTAATAAACACACAACAGCATGGATAAATCTCACTGTATGATACTCTGGGGGGAAAGCAGACAAAAAAGAGTACATGATTTATAATTACATTTACATAAAGTTATAAAAATGTTAACAAAACCCTAGAGCTTACTTGATACTTTATAATACAAGACTGAATATTTCCTTGATAATATCATGAATATGGCAAGGGTGCCCTCTCTTATCACTTCTATTCAGTATTGTCTTAGAGAGCTTAGAATAAGGCAAGAGAAGGGAAAAACATATATATATATATATATATATATATATATATATATATATATACACACACACACACACACACACACATATATATACACACACACCTATGTCTGTGTGTGTGTGTATATATATATTTTTTTAATATATATAGTTATATATATAGTTGTATATGTGGTTTTGGTTTTTGTTGTTTTTAACTTTAAGGCATGGTCTTGCTAAGTAGTACAGGCTGGGTCAAACTTGCAATCCTCTTCCCCAAGCCTTCTGAACACCTTGGGATTATAAGTGTTTACTATTGTGCTCTGCTAAAGATTAAATTTACCAAATTTGACTAGACTTCTAGAAATAAAACTATAAAACACTACTGATTGAAAATTAATAATTTAAAAAGCCTAAATAAGTGGAGATATAGACTGGGCTCATAAATTCAAAGACACATTTTTGTGTGTGTGTGTGTGATCTTAACAATAAAACCTAGGATCTTGCACATGTAAGTACAAGATAAGTGCTCTACCACAGCCCAATACTCATTATTTTAGTATTTAATTGTCCCTAAACTGATCTATAAACAAAATCAAAATCAAAATCTCAGCAGAAATTTTTGTAGAATTTGGACAACTTACTAAAAAATATATAAGGAAATACATAGGGCCCAGAATATGTAGCGCAATCCTGAGGAAATGTCAAAGTTAAAAGGTTTCAGTACTGAATACAGAGCTACTGTAAGTGATATTTGCTGACACTGAAGTAAAAACTGATAGTAAATAAACAGAACAGAATGTTGTTTAGAAATGAACATACACTTAACAGAGTACCTTGCTATTTTACAAATCTGCTAAGTGGAAGTAGAAGGGAGAGCCTTTATGTTTACCTGAGAAAAACGTGTGCATTATGTTTACCTGAGAAATACATGAAACTCAAACCATGTTTCCTACCAGACTTTAAGAAATCAATAGATTTAACTGTGAAACACCATAGAGCATTTTAAACATTATCAACAACCAAAGGACATATTTATAGTTTGGGGTTTACCTTAGGTATTTTTAAACAGTGTTTTAATCAAAGCTTTTCCACCACTGTGACTAAAGGAACCTACCAGAACAACTGCAGAGGAAGAAAATTTTACTTGGGAGCTCACAGTTTCAGAGCTCTTAATCCACAGACAACAGGCTCCATTCCTAGGGACTGGAGGTGGGGCTGAACCTCATGGGTGAGTGTTGCAGAGGGAAGCAGCCATGATCAGGAAGCAGAGAGAGACTCCACTGCTAGATTCAAATATATACCCCAAGGCCAGGCTCCAATGCCCCACCTCCTCCAGCCATATCCCAGAGGCCTTCAATCACTGCTCAATTAATCCCACCAGGGGATCAATTCACTGATTAGGTTGAGACTCTCACAACCCAATTGCTTCTCTGAAACTCTTTGCACTCTCTCACACACTAGTTTTTGAAGGCCACCTCACATCCAAACTATAAAAGACAGGAAAAAGAAATAATCATAAAAGTAAAATTACAAGAAATATGCAGTTAAAATATTTTTTCATGAAAATACACTCTGAAGAAAATGTATAGCGAACTCATACTTGGCAAATATATTTGCTTAGAAAATGACAAAGGATACATATCCAAGATGTGTATACTCTTCGAATATTCTTAAAATAAGAGCAACCCAATTTTACATTAAAATCAATCTATAAAATAATTATTATGTGAAAAAATAACCAAATGAATACTTCACAAAATAAGATATAAAATAGCCAATGAGCACATTAAAATGTGGGCAACAGCATTAGTCATTAGAAAACTACAAATTAAATGCACAATGGAATGCACTATCCCCTACCTTTAAAAAGATTCCTTGGATAAATCAACAAAATCAAGTTTATTTTTTGAAAGGACAAAATATCGCAACCCTATAAAATCTTTAAAAGAAGAAATAGGGAAGGAGGGAAAGAGAGGAAAAAGGGCTGGGAGAATATAATTCATCGAAATGGGGAAATAAAACATTCAAATAGTCTACAGTGTCTATGGTTTGTTTTTTCAGTCTTAAGAATATATTTTGATAAATAATCATTCTTAAACTTAATAAAATCTATTAAGAACATTTATCAAAGGCTGGAGCCATGGCTCAGTGGTAGAACGCTTGTTTTGCATGTGTGAGGCCCTGAGTTCAATCCTCAGCACCATATAAAAATAAATAAATAAATAAATAAAGACATTTTAAAAAACAAAAGAACATTTATCAAAGTATATCTTTAAAAGTGAAGAGGCATACTACAGATTTACAGAATATGTTTGACCACACAACATATCTTGGCAACACCTATATTCAGAATACATAAATAATTCAAACACTAGTAATAAAACCTCCCAAACAATCTAATTAAAACTTGGGAAGGATTTTGACAACTTTTTTTTTTTCACAAAGGAAGGTAACCAAATATCCAATGAGCATTTCAAAATTGCTCAACATCACTACTTATCCTAGAAATGCCCTAGGTTAGCATACTGGCATATGGCAGGTGAATAAAATAGAGACTTGAATGCCATTGCTGGCAGAAATGGGAGAAACTAGAAACTTCAAGTACTGCTGGGAGTGTCAATTACTTCACGCATTGTGCAAACTATTGTGTACAATTCATTAAAGGTAAATATAGACCAATACCCTAGCCCAGCATTTTCACTCCTGAGAACATACCCAAGAGAAATGAGGAAATAAATAAAATAAAATATACCTTTATGCATAGTGGCCACAAATCAAATAATATTATAAATGTTCATCCACATTAGGAGGATAATTATAATATATTAATAAAAATAACAAATTAGTGATACACATCTAACATGAACAAAATTCACAAAATTTTATATTTAGCCAAAGAAGCCAGAAACAGTCCTTAGTATAGAATCCTATACATCAATTTGATTTATAGAATTTCTGATGTATAGAATCCTATACATCATTTTGCCTAAATGATTATCAAGAAGCAGGTTAAAATAAGATATGTTTAACTCAAGAATATTACCTCTGTGGACATATGGACTTTAAATGAACATGGGAGATTTTCTGGAGTTCTGGAAGCAGTCTGTATCTTAATTTTTGTGGTTTACCCAGATGAGCACATATGAAGCTATCTACATAGGATTAGTTTGTGGTGCAAATTACACTTAATCAGATGAATGAATAAAGGAAGTAGGAATGTACAAATTAATGGATTGAGTAAATGAAACAACATCTTCTATGCTACCTAATCTTATATATATTAAATACCTTACCACAGCATATCAAGTGAATTCATGAATGGATCTTCCCATTATGTGCTGAGTATCAGGACATTCATCTCCCAGGAAGGAGATATGAGAAATATAAATGACCATGGAATCCACCCATCCTACCGTATACCATATTTCTCATTACCTGCCTGGTCTCTAAGAAGAGTTTGAGATCATAAATACTGGTTTAAAAATATTTTTTGATATATTTTCCAGGAAGGCCCATCTTTGTACTGCACTCAGAGAACAATTTCTTGCCTTTTACAATGACTCAAACATCCTTTTGACACACTCTAAAACTCGAGTTGATTGTTCCCTACCTTTATTCCTCTCTGCTTATCCATAAAACATTCATCACATAATGGCTCAATTATTTATTAATATTTCTCTATCCCCCATGACACCAGGAGACACATAGACAAAGAGGTGGGGTGGGGAGAGGTGGAAAGGAAGAAGAAGTTAACTCTTAATATTAATTTACTGGATCATCATTTCACTCTTAATATCATGTTTGTTAGACACAAGTTGAAGTATATGGGCTAGCACTGAAGACGAGAAATGCTTACTTAGAAATATACACTCTTTCTGAAGGAGATGTAAATTTGTAAAGAAACTTTGTATAGCCAATTGAAGATGACAAAAAAGGAAAGAAAAACTATGTTCCTAATATCTATCATTTTTACTATTCAGTATCTACCTGAGAGAGATACACTTTTGACAACATTCACAGTGATGCTTAGTCTCACATTTATTCAAATTGCAAAGATTTGGAAGTAAACTAAATGAAAGGAATGGATGAATAGCTAAAGTTTGATGTATCTATATTATGAAATAATTTAGAGATGAAAGATTTTTAGTTTCCATGTAAAGATATTTATAACTTAGCAATTTAAAACAGAAAACAGAACAAAATATGCAGTATGAAAATATTACGTAAACACAAGTGAAAATGAAAATCTCTTCGTAGGTATGTTAGAACATTCATAGAAAAAGAGTCTTGGAGAAAATATGACAAACTGGTGATAACATATGCCTCTGGAATGGGAATAAGATTTTAAATGTCATCAAAGGAAATTTGGGGTGAGGAGAGAGAAGGAGAGAAGGAGAATTAAATATATAGAAACAGGAAGAAACTAATAAGCATACACACAGATAATTCATCAACCATCATTAACTACTTTGTTTTGCTTTTAATGTATTATTTATAGAAATGACTGTTATAGTTTATATATGAGGTGTCTCCCAAAAGCTCATGTGAGAAAAAATACAAGAAAATTTAGGGATGAAATGATCAGGTTATAAGAGCTTTACTATAATCAGTACATTAATCCACTTGAACAGATTAACTGGGTTATTACTATAGACAGGTGGAGTATGGCTGGAGGAGGTGGTCACTGGGGGTAAGGTTTTTGTTCCCCCTCTGTACATCTCACCTTCTGAGGCTTTAAGCTGGATGGTTGTTTTTATAACATCAACTTAAAAAAATAGTCTGTACAATAACCAAATTTTTATGTAGTTATATATGAAAGCTCATTACATACCCCATTTCTGCATAGTTTATCAGTTCCTGAGGGATCCAATTCTTAGTGTTTTTTCTTAGTAACTTAAATCACAAGATTTCATTAATCACAAGGATTCATGGATGCATTCTTTCCTGTGATAGTTATGTTTTCCACTGCCTGCCTATTACTTTTAATTTTGGATTACGTCTTTAGTAGTTATAATCTCCTTGAATCACACATTTTTTGTCTCTAGAGCAGTGTTGCTATTAAAAAAATCTGGGGACCATCTGATTTTTTTTCACCTTGTAATTACTTTTAAAATTTTTTATTTTATTTTTTGGATGATTGAAATATCTTCTTTTTTCTTGATGCTAAGTGACCAAATGGATAGTTCCCCCCCCACAGACACATTTTTTATTGGTGCATTATAGTTGTACATACTGATGAGATTTACTGGTAAATATTTGTACATGCACACAATACACAATATAAAAACATAATTTGGCCAATATCAGTTCCCAGCACTGCCCCCTCCCTCCCACCTCCCATCCCTTTCCTCTTCTGTGCTCCCTTTGATTTTCATGAGATCTCTCGTCTCCCTTTTCCATTTTCCTCTCTAGCTTCCACATATGAGAGAAAACATGATCCTTAACCTTCTGAGTTGGACCTATTTCACTGAACATCATTATCTCTAGTTCCATTCATTTTCCTGAAAATGACATGATTTCATTTTTCTTTATGGCTGAATAAAACTCCATTGGGTATATATACCACATTTACTTTATCCACTGATGGACATCTAGGCTGCTTCCAGAGTTCATCTATTGTGAATTGTGCTGCTGTGAACATGGTTATGCATGTATCACTTTAGTATAATGACTATGATGACTTTGATTCTTCAGGATGAATTTTTTACTGAGGTCACATGATGGTTCCATGCCTAACCTTTTGACGAACTTCCATACTGATTGCCATAGTGTCTGTTCTAGTTTACAGTTCCGTCAACAGTGTAAAAGCATTCCTTTTTCTCCATATCCTCTCCAGCATTTATTATGATTTGTATTCTTGATGACTGTCATTCTGACTGGTGTGAGATGAAATTTCATTATAATTTTAATTTGCATTTCTTTAAATACTTCGTCATATATTTGTTGGCCATTGTATTTCTTCCTTTAAGAGGTATATTTAATTTATTTGTCCATTTATTAATTTGGTTATTTGATTTTTTGGTGTAAAGTTTTTTTTGAGTTCTTTTTATATTCTAAATATTAATCCTCTCAGAAGAATAGCTTGCAAAGATTCTTTTTCCATTCTGTAGGTTCCCTCTTGACGTTCCTAATTGTTTCCTTTGCTGTGCAGAAGCTTTTAAATTTGATGCCATGCATTAATTAATTCTTGGCATTATTTCCTGAAATTTAGGTCCCTATTGAGAAAGCAGTTAACCTGTATCCAAAAGCTGAAATGTTAAAAAATAAAATAACAAAATAAAAGCTGAAATGTTGATCCTATATTTTCTCATAGGAGTTATATAATTTCTGGTCTAATTTCTAGGTCCCCTGCTGCATTTTATTTGTGCAGGGTGAGAGGTAAGAGGCTAGTTTAATTCTTCTACATATGGATATCTAGTTTTCCCAGCATTTATTAATGTCTTTTCTCCAAAGTATATTTTTGGCACTTTTGTCAAGGATCAGATGACTGTACATATATGGATTTGTCTCTATCTTCTATTCTTTACCATTGGTCTATGTATCTGTTTTATGTCAGTGCCATACAGTTTTTGTTACTGTAGCTCTGTAGTATAATTTGAAGTCAGGTACTGCAATGCCTTCAACATTGCGTTTTTGGCTTAGAATTGCTTTGGCCATTCTTAGTCTTTTAGTCTTCCAAATGGATGTTAGGACTGTTTTTTCTAGTTTTGTGAAGAACATCATTGGTAGTTGATAAGGATAGCATTGAATCTGTATGTTGCTGATGGTAATATGGCCATTTTAACAATATTAATTCTACCTATCCATGAACATGGCAAGTCTTGCCATCTTCTGAGGTCTTCTTCAATTTCTTTCTTCAATTTTCTGTAGTTTTCATTAAAGATCTTTCACTTTCTTGGTTAGATTTATTCCTAGTTTTTTTGTTTGTTTGTTTGTTTTATTTATTTTTCCTTGAGGTTATTGTGAATGGAATTGTTTTCCTGATTTTTTTATCAGAAAGTTCATTTTTGTATATAGGAAAGATATTGATTTTGTGTATGCTAATTTTGTAACCTGTGACTTTGCCAAATTAGTTTATCTGTCCTAGCAGTCTTTTGGTGGATTTCATTGGATATTCAAGGCATAGGATCATACCATCTGCAAACAATGATAATTTGATTTCTTCCTTTCCTGTTTAAATCCCTTTTATCTTATTCTCTTGCCTAATGGCTCTGGGTAGAATTTCTAGCACAATAGTAAACAGGAATAGTGAGGGTAGACATCCTTGTCTTGTCCCGGCTTTTAAAGAAAATGCTTTCAGTTTTCAATTTACTATGAAGTTGGTTTTGTGTTTTTCATATATAGCCTACACAATGTTGAGGTAGATTCCTTCCATCCTTAGTTTCATCAATGTTTTTATCATGGGTGCTGAATTTTGTCACAGGCCTTCTCTGCATGTATTGAGATGACTAAATGATTTTTGTCCTTGAATCCACTTATGTGATGAATTACATTAATTGTTTCCCATATACTCAACCATCCTTGCATCTCTCGAGTAAAACCAACTTGGTCATAGAGTACAATCTTCTTAATATGATGTTGTTAATATTTTATTTGTGTTGCTTAATATTTATTTTATTTATTTTGTTTAAGTTGCTTAATATGATTTGCTAATGTTTTATTAAGTATTTCTACATCAAAGTTCATCAGGGATATTGTATAGTTTTCTTTCCTTTATGTGTTCTTATCCGATTTTGGTATGAGGTGACACTGATTTCACAGAATTTGGAGGAGTTCTATCCCTTCACGAGTATGCATAGTTTGTTTTAATGTTGGATCTCAAAATTTCATGGAGGATTTAATAATTTTTCAATATTTGTATGAAGTTTTTTTAAATTTTAGGATGTTTTATTCTATATTTGAAAAAATATTTTTGTATTTAATCAAATGCTCCAATTACCCCTACATTGGAGTCTATTTATCAATCCATTTTTTCCTCTTTTACATACTTATTTTCTGATGAGCTTAAATCTTTCCTTTCTGTTGTTCATTCGGTGCATAGATTTGGGCCCTTATTGTTTACACTCACTTGTTATTTTTGGTCTTATATTGAACTTACCACCCAGATCTGCAATGTTTATAAGATTGTTTCTATATCCTTCTCTATCTTTTTCTCTTGTATTTCAGTACTTGTTTTATTAAGTCATTATTATTTTTTTTTATTCTGGGAATTGAACACAGGGACACTTTACTGATAAGTAACATCCTGAGCTCTTTTTATTTTTCATTTTAAGTTGTGGGCCTTAAACTTGTGATCCTCTCACTTTAGCCACCTGAATCAGCAGGAAACTAAGTATTTTTAGGGAGTAATAAGAAATGGAGAAGTTGTGAAGAATTTCCTTCTATCCATGAGGATATATTTTTCTTTTAGGTCTGATTGTTCTTATTTTCATGATTACTTTCTTTCTTTTTTTCTTTATTCATTCTCCACCCGTGTGTTACCTTGGCAACTGGTGCTCTTGGAAATTACATCAGTTTCACATTTCAGTGTGTCACCCTGAAGTCTCAACCTTTGTCAGAGGCTGATGGTTTGTTCTCTTTGTCACCAGATTGTAATTCTCTTAAGCCAAAAATAAAAGGTGAAACTTATGTTAAGCATGTTTTTCTCCCAATTAGGAGCATTAGTGAGACTCCATGGAATGTTGTTGACACAGGAGTACTGGTATGGGTGTGGTAGGTAAGAGGTAAGAGGCAAAGTCCCTCTGTACACCTGCTTCACTCCAGAGGCATCTGTTTCTGCCATGCGCCACTTGATTTTGAAGACCATCAAATGCAGTGGTCAATCCCAGATGCATAGTAGATTCATTTAGAAATTTATTTATTTTTTAATGCTTACATAGGTCTGTATGTCAAATCTTAATCTATAAATCTAATTTAATGGATCTGTGGAGAGATATAGGTGTCCTTATTTTTGAAGTTACCTGTGAAATACTAATGCTCAGATGAGTTTGAGAGCACCTGCATTATTCTATATTAATCTCTTTTTACTGATATTTTTCATCAATTCTATGGGTCAGGATTACATTTTTCTCTATAAATTAAGGATAATAGCCTAAAATATAGCATGGCTTCACCTTCTTAATCTTGAAATTACTTGCAATATGTAAAATAGGCTATTTTGGTAGCCATTGTCCCCATGTCTCAGAGTCTTATGAAAAAAAGTTAATTTTTCCAGCATCCTACATGAAATGTCTAACGTTGTTGACCATGATGGTGTAGCTCTCTTGAGCAGCTTTTCTCAAACAGCTGGAGACTCAAGAGATCAAGGCGAACCACAGTTGTGATTCCACCATGTTCCCCACATGATTTGGAAACAACCCTGTCATCCTATAGCAGGCAGATGGGAGAAGAAAAAAGAAATGGAGGAAACACCCACTCCTCAATACCACTGCCTGTAAGATGCTTCATGTAGAGTGAATTAGATGCAAGGAAGTGAGCTATGAAGAAAAAAACAGTTTGGTTAGCAACCAGCGTGTCTCAACCACACAGGCTCTCTAATCTTTTAGATCTTGCTCACATCTAATATTTGTGTATTATTTGCTGTATTTTTTTTACAAAAAAAGAATAAATTAAATAATTTGCCAAAGAATTTGGCAATGAATAGACTAGGCTGCCTAGAAAAGAGTTACCTGAAGAAGAGAGAAAAAAGTGGTGGATTGGGTAGGAAAAACAAACAAACAAAGGAGAACCTAGACCTTCAGCCAGATAGTGAATGCTGGGTATAGTTGACAACTTCATGCATAAAGTTTGCTGAGCAGAAGCAGAAACATTACACATCATGACAAACCTGAGTTGCAGAAAATTAGACAAGATCTTTGCCAAATTCCCCAAAGACATCAAAAAGTGGTAGCAGATATGCAGAAGCAGAACCTCTTCTTATCCCAATTTAGTTAAAATTTCCTGGCTGAATAGCTAAAGTGGAACTCAAATTTCTGTGCTCCTAAATCACTCCCTTAACCTACAGGTGCAGATCTAGGGAAGGTAGAAATGATTACAAGAAAATCAAAAAGCATCCAGAAGGTAAACACCATATCCCAACCAAGGCCTCCCCTCCTGTATGGAAGAAGAAATAATGCAGAATAAATATAGGTCTGCATAATCTGAGAGAAAGGAAAGGCTTTGTTCTCTGCAAGTTTCGAGGAAAAAACTATCTGTTTAAACAAAGTGCAGCTTCTCTCCATAACAAATTCTGGAGCCTCCATCTAAGAAGAAACTGTTGAAAACAAGATTGGCGGAGGAATAACCTCACAATTTTTGTTTCTATATTTCCCTGCCATACCCTAACCTTTCAGAAGCACTTAAGTAAATGGCTTTCTGGAATATGGCAATGTATCTTATAGGCTGGGCCCATGAGGCAATCAATGCCAGCTCTGAGCAAGCCTCCAGGATTGCACATCACACAAGGCATCCCTGGGCTGAAATTTAGACTCTGCTTGTCAAGCTATGAGTCTTTGCTCCCTGTTCCTTAAAGTGGTCCCACTGTAAGATAAGATTTTTCTAATTACTTTCCTAGAGAAAGTAACCTTTTCTAATTTGCATAAAGTCCCTGTACAGGCAAACTGTAAACAATCCAAAATAGGAGACATGTTCATCTTGGCCTTTGAGATAACATGACAAATGTTTTATCCCATTGTACTTTCCTGGTCATGACTAGGTTAGAAGGAACTTTTTCTGTCCTCTCCTATTTTCTTGCCTTGGCCTCTACTTTTTTCTGAGGCCTATCACATCCATCTTAGAACTCATTGAGAAAGCAAGCAGTCTTGGGTCTCTAGTCCATCCCTGGGATAGTAGTAACAGTTTATAATTTTGAAGTCCTTTCTTAGACCATTTTCTGGGTTAACCACTTTACATCTTCCAGTTTAGTTAGGACTTGCAACTCATCTCTGATATAGATATTATAACTCCCATTTCAGGAAATCAACAGATAAGTTAGGTAACTGGTCATGGTCCTGCTCTTGATGGGGCCTCCGCTTGGGACACAGATTTCTGTGACTCAAAGGCCCACATACCAATCCAATTCCTTTGAACACTTACTAGAGAGTCCCAGTGAGGCTCCATTAAACTAGCTTTTATTGCATGTGCTGTGTCAAAGGAAAATGGTGCATTATCAGGGGTTGCTCTCTTTCAGTTATTAAACATGATATGACACCTATTGCAAAACCTATTTGAGATCAAGTCATTTGTCTATATCATCAGGATTTTTTACATTGTTTCTGAAAAACTCAAATTTACTTTTACACTTAAAAAAAAATGTTTTGAATGTTACTATGTGTCTAGACTTGTCCTAAATGCTGGGGTTATAATGATTAAACAGACTACATGGCCCTGATAGAATTTATATTCTACAGGGGAAGTCCCATAAAGAAAAAACAACAGGACGTGCAAGAAGTGCTCCCTAACCAAGAACTGTCTCTGAGGGTATAAGAATGGAGCACAGACCTGAGGGCCTGAGGGAGGGAGCTGTGCCCAACTTCAGGGGAGAGTATGCCAGTCGAAATCCACACAGATTCCAAGGGCTTACAGGAGGGAATGAGCTTAGTATACTTAAGAAATGATAGGTTTAATTAAGACCTTCTATGCAAAAATACCTTGAATTTATACTTATTTCTTCAGAATTACACTTAATATCTACAATTTATTTAAATTTTTAATTAAGGAAGCAAACAGCACAATTCTTGGGATCCCCTGCTGGCCAGTGAGGCAGCATAATCTTATTACCCTTATGGATAATTTGGCATTTCTTAGCAAGGAGGAGCTCCAAGGGCACCCCTAGCCAGTGGTCGACAGATGTTAAAAGGAGCCTTTTAATCAGAATAGAATACAGAAAAGTGTCTGGGGGTACACATGTGTGTTTTGGGGGAATGTGTGTGTGTGAGAGAGAGAGAGAGAGAGGAATTGTGGGAACAGTCAATTCAATAGCAGGGAATGTCAGTTTTGAAACTCCACAATGAAACATAAAATAGAAAAAAAGAAAGCTTTGGGGAGGTTCCTTTACTTTGAGATGAAAAAGAAAATAATCCAGGAAAGTTCAGGGCCTAGAAGATAAAGATTATATTGTATTCTTTTATAATAAGCAATTATTTTCACTATGATCATATCAACATCGTCCATTGATATGGTCCACCATTGTCTATCTAGTCATATTTTGTTTCATCTGCACAAATCTGTGCTTTGTTGAGAAATAATCCACATCTTCCTTATTCCTGCCATCAGTCAGCCTCATAGCAACCATAGGGAAAGCACAAGTTTGCAGCATTGTTCTGACCCCTGCTCATAGTTGGTTGATGCAGGTTTGCACAAAAATCAAAACAGATTCCTTTGTTCCTATTTTTTAGACTGAAAAAAATCCTTAGGGTTCCAATATGCAGGGGAGATATAATAAAAATCTGTATACATTAGTTACCATGTTTTCTGAACATGTACCAGAGAAACAGAAGTAACATTTTTGCATAAAAAGGGGTGAAACGAATGCAATACCCATGGAAAGGCAATTAGGCTCAAAGAACATGGAGAGAATTCTGGTGGTGTTGAAGTTCCTAGTTCCAGCTGTTCCCCAAACCTGGGAGATTTCCTGTCCTTGAATTCCATGAGACAGCTTCACCCCCTAGTTGTAATTTCCCTTTCTTATTTAAGGTAGTCAGGCTTGGGTTTATTTTCTTACAACTGAAATATGCCAACTAAAATTTTCCATTTATTTTCTAATTTGATGATCATGATATCTCTGTACTGCATATATTAGTTTCATTTTGTTGATAAGAACTCTGAATCAGAAAATTTAAGTGAAGAGCACAAAAAGTTACTAAGTAGATGGCCCACCTTCAGCATCATCTCAAGCATAAAAGTATATCAAGGAGGATGAAATCAGGTACACACACACACACACACACACAGAAATCTTTATTAATATTTTTAATAATTACATTATCAAAAAAAGTTTCCTTAATGGTAGGTGTAGCATTTATTGTGGGTTGTGACATCTATCTTCCAGGTTGGTTTTGACAGAATTGGTTTTGCTTGATGTGAGAAACTACATACACATAGAAAATTAAACTTAGAAGAACTGAGATGTGTTACAAATGCAATTTCCTTCCACAAGAAATTCCCTGTGAATATAGGTCCCATCCTCAAAGCTCCTGCTAGCCCAGAATGCAAAATAAAATAGAAGCCCTTAGTAAAGCATCAATTTACTGCCACACTACATTCCCCAAAAGCACACATCTTCTCTTCCTTGTTTCAGTAAGGGGCTGGAGCTATGACTCAGTGGTAGAGAGCTTGCCTAGCATGTGTGAGGCACTGGATTGGATTCTCAGCACTGTATATAAATAAATAAAATAAAGATCCATTGAAAACTAAACTATATTTAAAAAAAAGAAAGAAATGTTTTCATTCTTCCTCCAAAACTAATTATTCCCCCTATGTTTTTAAAGTCTTCTCCACCTGCCCTTTCTAGGAGGTAATTTTCTTGTTTTTCTCTCCACTCTTTATCTTCACCTTCTCCTCTTAATAAGTTTAAAATAATTAAAACAACTTCCTGGAATTTTAACCTAAGCCCCTCTGAACTCCTATTTTTCCACTATCCTTCAAAAAGAAAGTTCTAAATTATTAGATTATGCACCGATTCTTCAACCTTCTGTAATTTAGCTCCTTTCCCCCATAATGTCACAGAAACTTCTTACTCCTTGATCAAAAGAAACATTTTCTGCTAAATCTGAGTGGACTCTTTTCAGGCTTTATGTTTCTTATCCTCTGGCATAATTTCACAATGTTGACTATTACCTCTTTCATGAACTACTCCTATAGATTTTCCCTCTTACTCCCTAACCTCTACTCAGTCTCCTTGTGGTATTTTCTCCCTTTTTTCTTCCTTTTCACATCTCTTGTTTGTGCTCTGATAGTAGAGCCTTGCTCCTTTGCTCTGCATCCCACACTTTACTCACTGGGACTATTCCCACTATTAGGACTCCATTAACCGCCACAATCCAATAAATCTCCCACCAATGACGAAATTTTAACATCCCCATTAATGCAATGTCTCTCTGAGTACATCACCAATATTGGATACATCATTTTCCCCACAATGAATATCAGCAACATTAATAAAGCTGTCCAATTCAGAAAAGTGAGAAGCTACCTTTGACTTTTCTCTTTATCCATTCCTCATTCCCAACTACATATTAGTTTAGGATTTCATAGTTCTAAATTTTTCAAGCATTTTTCCATCTTCAATAGCAAAACTCTGGTTCAACTGGGTGCAACAGCTTGCATGCTTATAATCCCAGAAACTTGGGAGGCTGAGGCAAGAGGATCACAAGTTTATGGACAGTCTCAGCAATTTAGCACAGCCATTAGCAACTCAGTGAAATCCTATCTCAAAATAAATGTTGTTTTTTTTTTTTTAAACAAGGTGGGGTTTGGGATGTAACTCAGTGGTAAAGCACCACTGGTTTTGATCTTTATAAAAAAAAAAGCAAATCTCTGATTAAATTTTTTGTACCCTCTCCAACTACACTTTTGTCTACCTATTCAATTATGAACACTGAAGGTAGCAGGAGTCTATTAATATATAATTCTGACTTGTCCAATTTTGCTTCAGATTCTATTGCATTTATTATAAGAATTTCAACGTCTTACCTCTTTCTGCAAGGTCAGGGATGTGTCTACCATGTTCACAACTGTATCCCAGTGTCTTAGTGCAGTTCTTATCACATGACAGAGTTAATCATATGAATGAGGCAAGTTCACCTATTTTTTATTTGGTAAGTAAATACAAAAAGACAATGTAATGGGAATAACTTGGAATTCAGGGAAACTGAGTCCTAGCTTCTATACTCTGCCTCTAATTTACTGTATGATGTTGGGACACTCTGAGTGTTTTGCAGCCTGAAAACCAGCTGGTCTCAAAATTTCCTAAATTAGCAACCCTCTAATTTTTTTGTGTCGGAAGTCAAACATGAGAAAAAAAAGTCAAAATCTACTAATAAAAAATTTGTAAAAATAAAATTATTTTAACCATCCTTTTGCTTTTTTATGACATGAACATTTGGAAGTTACATATTAAATAAACAAAAACATTCTATTCCATCATCTTCATTTAATCCATCACCTAGAGCACACATACTCAAGTGTAAATTAATTCATGTTGTTCACATAAACCAAGGAAAACACAAAGAAAAGCTAAGTATCAGACAACATTTGTGAGCTTATAAATACCATAATACATTACCATAAGTTTGTGGAGTGACCACAGCAGCCTTTCATATATTGTGATCTGGAATTATTTTTACTGTCAAAGGAGTTCACCAAGTTGTACATATTAAATTTTTAGAAAATGTATGACAATTTCAATATGAAAAATGTACAAGTGGCCTTAACTAAATGAATAATTTCAAAATAATAAAAGTATACAAATTCCTAAAAGAAAAACCTCTGAGGGCTACGCTTTTAGCTCAGTGGCAGAGCACTTGCCTAGCATGTGTGAGGCACTGAGTTCAATCCTCAGCACCACATAAAAATAGATAAATAAAATGAAGAATGAAGGTATTGTGTCCATTAAAAAAAATAAAGGATCCATGCTCAGACCAGTTCTTTTCCATGTACAGAATAGTTAGTGCTCCTCACTAACGCCAGCATTCTTCTTTTAGTTCTATGTTCATTCTTGCTCTCATCTCTGAGATGGTATTAGTTGAAAAACACTGTTTGATTTCATGATCCAACTTTTTATTCTGAGAATGAGAAAAGGGTACTGAAGATATGCCACCCATCCTCCAAGACTCTACTATTCACTCTTTCTACAAGAGGAATGCCTGATGTGACTTTGTAAGCCGGGTTTCCTGGCCTTTCATTTATTGCCTATACTGGAGAAGCAAGACTTGGGAATCTTCTTTGGCTGTGTCTCCCATTCAGCAAGTGCACCAGGATAGACCTGCTTCAGCATGTTCACCATCTCCAATATTGTCATCTTGCCATTAGGTCAGGGTGCTGTGCATTTTGGTAGGAAAAGAAAGAAAGCCTTTCTCAGAAAAACCAGGCATAGTGGCTCATGTCTATGGTCCCATTACTTAGGAAGCTTAAGGCAGGAGACTGGTTTGAGTGCAGTAGTTTGGGGCCAGTCTGAGATCTCATCTCAAAAATAAAAGCCTTCCTCAGTCTTCTGGTCTAAGCCATGTTCTACATTTCAGATCTATTAATAATGCCTTTCCCTATTTCTCATTGATTTTTTTTAAACCCAGGAGATACTTAGAGCTATATAATGATGGCGTTGAAATAGTATGTTATACCTTATTTATCAAAATGAAATATATCTCTTAAGATTTAATTCATCATTGATTGCCCAGCATGAAATATATTTGAGGCTAGGGGACTTCTTTAACGCATCATAGACAAGCAAACAATCATCTTCCAGTGTCTCTATACAATGGTACCTACTAAGTTTGTTCCTGTGATCATGTTTTAAGTCATTTTGCTCAAAAATGCAGATTCTAAATCTGGTGCATGTGACTTCTGATTCTTGTTTACATATCTAATAGGCCCATGACTCTGGGCAAGTTACTTAAATTTTTTATGCCTCAGTTTCACATCAGCAAAATGAAAATATTATCATTAATATGATAGGACTGCCTTGAAAAATGATATTTGAAAAATAATATTTGAAAGTTCATAGAATAGCACCTAGAACATAATAAACATTAAAAAATTCGATAAATGTGTGTTACTATGATTGTGGTTACCATTTCGTGGTTGCATTTTATACTTTCTTTAGTTCTTCTACCTTTGTGTTGTATCTTCCTTTTTCTCCTCCTCCTTTCCTTCTGCCTTCACCCTACTCATGAGTTTCTGTCCTTCCTGCTTAATCAGTATATTTATTACATTAGTTTTTTCTCCTTGGTCTCAAGTTTGGGGAAAGTTGACATTCACAGTCCATAGTCACTAATGTCCTACAAATTAGGTGAACACTTGATGTGCATGAAGCAACTTAAAGTGTTGGGGACATTTAATGGCATTAAAGCTAATTGCTCCAACTGGAATTTATCCAGAACAGCTATGGAAAATGCATCGTGAAGATTTTATTGACTATTAAAGGCAACGTCCTTGATTTTATATGTCCTCTAAATGACAACACCTCCTTTCTCCTAGTTGCCTGCCAGAAGAAGAAGACAAATTAAGTTCCTCAAGATTTAGGTTCAGCAATTACATGGACCTAAAATGTCACAAGACTAATTTGTTTCAAGGGGTAGCAGTAGCATTATAAAGCATGTGGGAGGCCATCTGGTAGAGAGGCACAGAGTGGGTTTCCTAGCCTGCTAATTAATAGACATGAGGCTTGGACAGGTGACCTACTGCTTCTGAATTCCAGTTTCCTCACCTCAAAAGTGGAGATGAAAATAACTGTATGATAAGTTTGTTGTGGTAATTAAAGGAGATGACATTAATGATGTGCTTTATGCAGAACTAGGCTTAGAATAGCCATCTATAAATGGTATTTTTATTTGTGTGATTTCGGAACCTTCTATATTGTTTTCAAACTTCACTCTGGCTAAAATCTGGTGAATAAATCACTTCTTTTACACATTAGTCTCTAAACATAGAAAAAGGAAACAATATCCCTCAGTCTGAGCTGCAGTCAAAAAGATACCCTTTCAAGCCTTCATAGACTCTAGCTGTGGTGAGACACTCTTGTGCCCAGTCAATAAGCAGGACGCTGAGTTATTTATTATTCATTTATTTGATGCATGGAATAAAGAATTTTTGATTCTTATTATGGGTTAACCACTATTCTAAGTGCTGAGTAAAGCAAGCATGCTTCCTGTTCTCAAAAGATTTAAATTCTAATGAAGAGTCAGAATAAACAAGAGAACAAGCAAGATAATTACAGGATATCAAGAATGATGGGAATAAAATGAAACAGGAAAATGTGAGCTACAATGTTGGGTGGGGGTCACCATTTTATTTCTGAGTCCCTCTGATAAAAATCTGAACTGTTTTAAATGATGAGAAGAATCCAGCTTTGTGACACTTTGTGGAAAGAGTCTTCTAGACAGAGAAGAGTAGAAGGTCAAAAGCTTTGGGGTGAGAATGAACTTCAAGACCGAATGAGCAGAAGGAAGGGCAGTGTAGATGGAGCATGGAGACCCTCGGACAAACGGTAGGAGTGGAAATCAAAGGAGGCAAAGACCAGGTCAGGACAACCTGAAGACCATGATCAAGGCAAGGGTTCCATCCGTATGCAACAGGAAATGAGCAAACAGTTTTAAGCATGAGTACAACTTGATCTGAATGCTCTTAATATTTTCACAAAGTCCTTTGGCTGAGAAGGCAAAAATATTTACACCTGGCGCTAAAAAGGGTTAATAAATCTTTAATCCCCCCTTTTTATTTTTGGATAAAGAAAAATAATTCAATCTTCAGAGAGAAATATTTATTCAAAAAGTTCACATCTTGTTAATAGTACAAGCCGGACCTGAAATCAGAACTTTGGTCTCCTGGCCTATGCTCTTTCTATTCAAGGGCCCTAAACTTTGGTTAATATCACCCAAGGCTTCAAGGCTGAGTTTATAGGAGAATAAAGTAGACAAAATAAATCAACAGAGCACTCACAAGCATCTATAGGAGTCTGTGGGATGGCCCCATCATTAGCCATATGTCCATCCTAATTTTTTCATACTGCTCCTTTCTGTCTCTCTCTCTCTCTCTCTCTCTCTCTCTCTCTTTCTCTCTCTCTCTCTCTCTCCTGTCCACTTAGTTATTGAGAGAATACCAATGGTACCAAAGTCTACCCAGGGGACTGGAAGTTTCCTGAAGCACTGGGAAAATAGTCCTTTCCTGGTTCCACAGAGCCATTTGTCTTCTGGACTATAAATGGCACTTCTTAAGCCCCAGACTCACAAAGTCTCTATTAAATTAGACCTAAAAGATTTAGGTCTCCCATAATCTTTGTCTTCTGGAGGACTGAACAGGGTATGCAAACCTCAATTCGGTCTGCCTCTTCTTTTTTTCTCCATCCCTCCTTTATAGATAAACAACCAAATATTCTTCTACACAAATTAAAACCTAACAAGACCAACCTTGCACATTTCAATTTCTATAACAGGGTGTCTTAAGGAGTCCTTTCTCTGTAGCTTAACTTTCCAAACAGGCTTACTCTGGGTTCCATTACAGGTCCCCCAAGATTGCCTGATAAATGAGAACTGAGGAAGGCATGGCTGCTGATCAACATTGCTGACATTGCCCAAAATCCTACCAGTTGTGCCTTTTGCAAGTCAAGTTTTGCTTCTTAGGAATGTGTAACCTCAGCTGTATTTCTCTGTGACTTAAGAAATGCCATTACTGCCCAAGAGAATGGTGAATGAGAGGATTTACTGCTTGAAAAACTTCTCAATAAGTCATTGATCATCTTCTTAATTTACAGAGGAGGTGATGGTGATCAATCACCAGAAGATACATTCTACCCATTAAAGTGAGCCGTTGGCCTCCTTCCAGCCCATCCAGTTGAACTAGAGGGTCTGTACCAAGGGCGTGCATAAAATGGTTTCTCTCTGCCATTGGCTTTTAGAGCACGATTATAAGTTTTGTTATTGTACCAATGATCCTAAAGCCCAAAGGAGCACGGTTTTGGAAAAGTGTCTGAGGTGATTAAATGAAGTAAAAGGAGGTTTATATTTCCTAGGAATAACTTGAGTAAAGAATCTTCTAGCCATTCCTGAGCACATAAGTGACCCTTATCCGTGTAGATAATGATAGTCTATAAAATTTGTAAATGTGCACTGGGGTTGTGGCTCAGTGGTACAGTGCTTCCCTAACACATGTGAGGCACTGTATTTGATCTTTAGCACCATATAAAAAATAAACAAAATAAATTTACAAAGGATAAACAAGAATGACTTTTTAAAAAACGATTTGGAAACATGATGTCAATGGTTAATTCAGGGACTGTAAAATCCACAGTGAGCATCAAGTACCCATCCCTTTTCTTTTCAGAATATGGGAAAAAAACAGAAGGCAGACTGAAGGAAACAGAAGGGTAAAATAAGGACAGGAGGAATTGAAGAAAAAATTTAAATGTTTTACTTCTAACCAAGGACTTGTCATGGTTTAGATGTGCGGTATCCCCCAAAAGCTCACATGTAAGAAAATACAAGAAGATTCAGAGGGGAAATGCTCAGGTTGTGAGAGCTTTAATCCAATCAGTGAATTTATCCCTTGATGGGATTAATTAGGTGGTAGCTGGAAGCAGGTGCAGTGTGGCTGAAGGAGGTGGGTCATTGGGGCCTGGCTTTAGGGTACATATTTGTATATGGCAAGCAGAGTCTCTCTTTGCTTTCTGATCATCATGTGAGCTTCCTCCCTCTGCGACAACCTTCTGCCATGATGTTCGGCCTCACCTTGAGCCTAGAGGAATGGAGCCTACTGTCCCTGCCTTGAGGCCTCTGAAATTGTGAATCCCCAACTTTTCCTCCTCTGCAATTGTTCTTGTTGGGTCTTTTAGTTGCAGCAGCAAAAGAGCTGACTAAAACAGAACCCAAAAGTTAGAGGAAGTTAAATCTAGAATCATAAAATAATATTGTAGTCTGGTTAACTTGGGTCAAATCTACTATCATTTTTATTTTCAAATATTGTGGAACTTTAAGCAACAGCTGTTTTCTATATCCTGTAGTTTGTGAACAGCCTACCTCTGCAGACATTCCCTGACACACTGGCCTGAAAACCTACTTTTTCTCCTGACCACATCAAGGCAGGTCTGAGGTGATTATATGCTGCCTGCTGACCTGCAGGTCTGACCAGTGAGTTCTTTGCTCTTCAGACAGGAGAAAGACTTTAGGAAATAGGAGCAATTGGGAAACTTTTGGGAAATAGGAGAAATTTGGAGACATTTTGCCTTTCTTCTCTCTTGCAAGCACTCTATGGACACTAAAGTGAGAAGTGGCCCCTAAAGAACAAGCATAGATAGTATACTCTTTTACGGAGTGGATTTAGTGACTCCAGTTTTTAAAGCTATTTACAAAAAAATTTCTTATACTGCTTCTACTTTTAAATATATCAAGCACTTCTAAATATTTAGAAGGACTTGATACTTCATATAAGAACTTGTCTGCTATGCATACAGCATGCATATTAATAGTTACAATATGAGTTATCTTCTAATCTGAACATTTTGACCTTGAATCATTCCCTCCTTTCTTCCTTCTCTCCACCTCCAGTCTAGTGGAGATGGTTGAACAAATTCATATCTAAAAGTGGTCTTCAGAGGACAAGCTTTCTTGTGAATTTCAACAAGAAATGTAAAAATTGTTCTAATTTTTCTACTTTGTCAAACACTAGAAACCTCTTTAATATGTAGACTACTTGTTGCAAATTTGGGACTCATTTTTCCTTTATATCACAACAAAACAAAATGCATAAAACATACAGAAAAATGTTGTGTGAAAATGAACACACTAGCATAAAACCTTTTGCAATGGCTTCCCTCCAACCTTCTTCAAAATACTAAACAAGTACAGATGGTACAATACTGCTCACAACAGTGGTTTAATAATTCCATTCGAAAAAGATAATATTTCATGTAAACTTTAGAAAAAAGATATTTTAAAGGTGACATTTTACTACCTTCAAGTTTAACGTACATCAGGCACTTCTAAACATCTAGAAAGACCAGGTATTTCAAGCAAGAACTCAAATTGGTCCAATGTGCACACAACAATCTTGAATAAACTGTACACATGTAATAATACTTTTAATTTTAAAGGGTCTACCTATGAACATTCCCATACTTCACCAACCCAGTGGGCTTTCATACTCACATTTTCAGAAAACAATCTTTTCTAGGAATTTTAATACAAAATGTGAAAATTTACTAGTTAACTATCACTTGCCATACACTGGCAATCTCATTAACATCTAGAAAAAGTACATAGCGTAGATTAGTACTCATTTGTCCCTTGTGTACATTATATACAAATCAAAATAAAACAAAATGCACAGACATTAGGAACAATGGTTACTCTTCTCTCATAAGCACACTGGCATAGAACTCTGCCTTTCCTCTTCTTCAGAGAACCAGTGCACAATGTGTATGCACCCTTGAAACAACATTTCAAATGAATTTTGACAAAAGAAAATTTATAAAATGTGTTATATATTTACAACTTCTACTTTCAACATGAAGATCAGGCACTTCAGAACATCTAGGAAGGCTTGATATTTCCAAAAGAGTACTTAGCATTGTCAACTATAAATTCGATAATGAGGAATAAAATGCACACATACACACACACACAAAAAAAAAAAACAATGGTTTTAATATGAAAAACATCTTTTACATATGACCAGATTGGCACAGGACAGCTTTTTCATTCTTCTCTGGGGCTTCTAATCCATGTCCTCTGATCCAGTCAACAAATGTGGGCCAGTAACACTGCTAGTGTCACTTCTATCATACATAGGCATCTTTATATATGCAATGTCCAGATACAGGAAGTTTTCTCTTAAAAGGTGGGGAGTAAAGTTAAAAACAGCTTTTACATGTTATATACATAGGCTATGGAGACCAGAGCTCTGAGTTCCTCCTGGATGTATAGAACAGGAGTTTTCAGGCTGTGTCTAATCCTGCTCTACGCCATTTTTGTAAACTCAGTAGTTTGCCCTGAGTTACTCCACTTTGAATCCAAATGCCAAAGAAGGATAACTCCACACCTTGTTTGTTCAAGTAAACAACCACCATCTGCCCTGCAAACCATAAGGTACAAACTGATGAACAACTTATTCATGCCAATTTATCAAACTAAATCAGGAGCACCTGGCTACATGGACATCCCAAATCATATCAGGAACTAAAACACAGGAGCTTATCAACCTCACTGGATACAACCCACTCACCTGAGACTCATGAAAGAAGGAAGTCCCCAAAACTGGACATAAGGGCTCCCTGACCGTGTCACCTGGTTATCCCTCCTGAGTCTTGCTCAAGGAAAGAAAAAACGTGTCAGCAATGATCCTTTGGTTCTGTCCCTGCAGGGTTCAGCACAGTGAGGTTTCTCCTGCCTGTAAGGAAGATTCAAGGCTCACTCCAAGCCTGCACATCATGCTGACCCTTTAAGCTGATCTTCTGAAATTCCCTTCAGTCCAGATCCTCTGTCTTAACAACTCAGAAGAACTGGTTCATTAAAACCCTATCTGACCACTTACGTGGTCTTTGCATTCATATCTGCCAGCTGCCTGTGCTTTTGGTACAGCATTCTGCAGCTCCCTTAACCCTTTTTTAATCTTTCTACGATATATATATATATATATATATATATATATATATATATATATATATGAATGATACACACATACATACACGTATGTGTGTGTGTGAAGTACAATGTGTTACAGATATCAGAAATTATGATTGGAATGGAATAAAAGAATTTGAGATTGCCCAGTGACCCACCAGTATTCAGTGAATTGCATCTCCTGAAAGTGGTGTAGCTTGTGAACTGATTGTTATTCAGGAAATTCTGACAGTGTGGAAAGTCGGCACAAAGGTGTTAGGTCTTTGTTAAGACATAGCTTGCTCAGGACACAGGCCTCCTATAAATGGCCAGTAAGTGCCTCCTTAGGTTGGTGGTCATCTTCAATTGGCCAAATGTGGCACGAATCCCTCTTTTCTCTCCTTCATGGAATCAAGACCACTGGCCCAAAGGTGGCAAACCGTCCACCCATTGTCAACAGGGTTTTGCTCACCTTGTGGGCCCCTTAAGGCCTCAGTTCCATGTTATCAGGACAAGGTGAGGTGTCACCCACCTGGCATGGAGCTGTCACCCTACGACCCAGAGCTGCACCCCTGCAGGGTTCCATTGTCACACCTAGTGTCTGAGCTTTCGGCAGCTCTCTGGCTTTAGCAGCCAATGCTTCTTGCCACGCCAGGCCACTCAGCGCCCGCTGCCACACAGAGGCGCCTTCCTTGGCGGCTGGCAGGGACTTGCCCTGCAGTAGAGGGTGGGCTCTGGCTACCCTGCACCCCCTGGGTCCTGGCTCAGGCAGGCCAATATCACCTGATATGAGGTCAGGTCGGGATGGGAGAGGTTTCTGGTGCTTTGAGGCCCGGCAAAGCCAGTGCGCAGCCGCAGAAGGCTCCAGCTCTGCCTGGCAGAGGCGACCCTGGCCTGGGGCCGGAGGCTCCAGGTAGCACACAGAACAGCTGGTGCTCCGTTTCTTATGGGGTCCTTTGCGGAACTCAGGTCCCTGACTTTGGTTTTACTGCTTGGGACACTACTAACACCACCACCTCATCAGTGCGCATGTTCCATTTGAGACTCTTCTGCTGCTCTTTTCAGAGTTGACCCAGCTCAGTTGGACATCTTCAGCTCAGGTGTCATTCAAAGTCCTTCCTGATATCTTCCCCCGCCACCTCAAACCAGGTCGGGTCTCCCTACCCTGGGTGCTCACAGAACCATGTGCCACTCCCCTATGGCATTGACCATTTGTTTATTACTGACATCATTTGATCGGTTATTTGAGGATGGAAGTTTGAAGTTGGTATGATTGATTGATGTTTGTTATTGTCCAAGTTCCAACTTAACTTAACGTCTAGAAGGAACATCCTCCGGATATAAAGAAGAGCTATCCCAGGTCCCAGGTATAAGTGTGGTACACTGCAGCTAACAGAAGGACCCACCCACCGTGAACAATAGGGAAAAGCAGCAGGAGAGGAGATTAGGAGGGAGATGGGGAAGGATAAGATTAACATTTAAATCAGTGTACTTTGGAAAAAGCAGATCACACTCTGTATTGTGGAGTGAATTCATCCAATCATTTGAAAGTCTTAATAGAAACAGACAGGACCTCCCTCCCAGGACTGTGCACTGCCAGCTGACTGCCTTCAGACCCAGATGGCAGCTTTCCTCTCGGTCTCCAGGCTGGTGGCCTGCTCTGCAGATTTAGAACTGGCCAGCCTCCACGAATGCACGAGCCAATTCTTTAAAATAACCCTCCTCCATGTATACAAAATCTATTGGTTCTGATTCTCTAAAGAACCCTGTGCCAATACAGATGCCTTCAATTCTTTTTAGACACCAATCAATCCAGAATTTTGGAGCTAATTCTGAAACTTGCAAGCAGCTTGGTATTCTGCACACTTACACAAAGGAAAGAGGTATAAAGAACCCTTCAAACCTGCTTATGAAACTCTTACCAGATCTCTTCTGGTTTGCCCAGTTCCTAAACTCTGCTGCATATTCTTTGTTCCACTATCCATTTGGCTTTCTGCCTATATTTTGGATTCTCTACTCCAGTCATCCCCTGGGATCTCAACAAATGACTGACAGGGCACCCAAATGGGGAAAGTAGGCCTTTGGGTCTCCTACAGAAAATCTCTGATTGACCCTATGACCCCCTCTATTCTCCTAACACTTAAAAATATGGTTCTTCGTGGCTATTCTGGTTACTCTGTTCTTCTGTTATTTTCCCTTCAAACTTGGTGCCATCCCTAGTACCCACAGACTCTGCTCCTGCCAGCGTCTCCCGGAATTCAACTTTGCCTTTGACAAAAGGCACACACTAAGGAAGTGCTCACACTAAGGAAGTGCCTAAAAGTTCTCCCCACCTACAGAAGAATTAAACATAGTTACACACACATACACACACCCAATAGTGAACATTGTTTATAAAAATAAATAAAATTATTTTTCTGTATCCATGTTTTTATACTAATGTATCTTTATATATTTGTTTTGATGATCTAAAGCTTGTTTGTAGTAGAAGTCTCCAGAAGAACTCATGGGAACAAAATGCCCTTAGTTATGAGTTATAAATACCAATATATTTTCCATCTTTACACTTGAAAGTCCATACGGATGGATATAAAATCCTTGGATTCTATTTTCTTTTCTAGGGGATATTGAAAGTATCACCACAATTTTATCTGCAATGAAGTAAAGAAAACATTGATGATTAATTGACATTTTTCACTTAAGAACAGTGTGGTAACTGTACTGAAATGTTTGGTTGTGTCCTTTTTCTTTGAAGTCTACAAATTTCATTAAATATGTCTAAATATTGGTCTATGTGGAACACTTTTTTAAGTATGTAATAAACTATTTTAAAACATGTAATTTTAACCTCTTTTCTTCAGGAAAAAATAGTTAGAATTTACTATTCACTATAATTCTATAGTTTTGTTCTTCTTTTGAGACACTTATTATATCATGCTAAATCTCCTTGCATATCTTTAAATTTACAACTTTCTCACAAATCATTTTTATGTTTTTCATCTCTTTTTGGCTATTTTATTCACTCTTCTGTTTCTTCATACTTAATTTTAATTTCTGAAATTATTTTTGAATTTTATTCATAATGCTATATTGAGATCTAACACATGTCCAATTATGACTTGTCATGGTTAATAAATTGCATCATTTTCTTTATATAGTTTCTCTTTCTTTGAAATATGTTATAGTTCTCATCTTTTTGTGGTCATCTTTTTTCTGGCATGTTTCCTTTGATGGAGAAGTATATTCTGTCACATATTTTTCTTATAAGATGATATAAAATTCTATCTTAATATTTCTGTTATTCATTATATAAGAAATTAGGGGATTATATAAGAAATTAGGGGATTTTGACAAGAATTTGCATAAAAACACTGCATAATGTCATGTATATTAAAAGACAAGATTGCTGTCCAGGCTATTACTCAGCAATATTTTTAAAAACCTATTTATTTAAAAGTCTTACATTGTTCTGTATTATGAGTCATCTCACCACCTCCAATGAATTAAGTGACTCTGACTTGTGCATCTTTTCAAAATGTATCTTTATTATGTATATTAAGAAATACAGCATGATGTTTTACTGTATTTTTACATAGTAAAACTATAAGGATAGTCAAACAAATAAACATATTTATAATCTTTTCTAGTTAACCTTTTACTTATGGTAAGAATACCTAAAATCTACTCCCTTAGTAAGTTTTTGGTAAACAATGCAGTATTATTAACTATTGTTCTCATGCTGCACACTAAATCTCTAGACTGATTCCTTCTGTCTTAATGCAAATTTGTACTCTTTGATATATTTTTCACCCTTTCCTTCCTCTTCCTGCTCCAAACAACCACTGTTCAAATCTGTTTCTTTTTATTTGATTTTTCTTTTTTTTAAATGCAAATATGAGAAAGATAATAGAGAATTTGTCTTTTTTGTGTCTGGCTTATCTCACTTAGCTAAAGTCCTCCAGGTTTATCCAGGGTGTTTCAAATGGTAATATCTTCTTTTTTTAGGGCTGGATTATGTTCTATTGCATACATGTATATACAACAATTATCCATTTTTTTCATCGATGGAAACTTAGGATGTGTTCATATCTTGAGAATAATTCTACAATGAAAACAGGAATACAGATATCACCACAGAAAAACTGATTTCACTTCCTTTAGATGTATGTGAAGGGGATGTACAAAGGCATAGGTAGTCAGGACAAGATGGTGAGTGAGGAAGTTTAGGACAGGACCAGATTAAAGGAGTCTGGAGAGAGTCTTCCAATGAGGTCAACTCTGGATTAAGGAAAGTGCTGTGGACACAAATGGGGGACCCAATTAGCTAGACACTTCTGTACTAGTGCTCCTAAGCAGGAAATCCAATAGAAAAATTAAAATAGATGAGTGGACAGAGGGGAGACCAATGAACAATAGTGAGGAGAACTTGGAAAGAGGAGAAGATAAGAAAGGAGATCCCAGAGACCATAAAAAGAACAAGACAAAACTTCCCCACCAGACTCACAACTCCCCACTTTTCTTCTGAGAAGTCTGTTACACTCGTTTTTGCAATAAACCTACTTTTTGCTTGCTGTCTCTGTGTCCTGTTCTTCAATTCTTTGCTGAATGGAAATAACAAACCCAAGACCCATAGATGATAACATACACTCAACAGAGAAGTTGCAGGTAATATGGTGTTCTATTTTTAATTTTTTTTGAAGAACCTCCAAACTATTTTCCATATCAGCTGCTCAAATATTCCCATTTTTCCACATCCTGACCAATGCTCAACTCTTTATCTTTTTCATAATCACTCTCCTAACAGGTATAAGGAAATATCTTATTGTGGTTTTCATTTTCATTTTCCTGGTTTAATGATGTTGAGCACCTTTTCATATACCTCTTGGCCATTTGTATATTTGTTTTAGAAAATCATGTCCAACTTCTTTGCCCATTTTTTTAAAATAAGTTTAATTTTTTTTTGTTTTCTTTTTTACCAATGAGTTTTAGAAATTTCTTACATAGTTTGGATAGTAACCCTACATGGCTTTACAAATATTTACTCCCATTCCAAAGCCTTTTTTTTTTATTTTGTTGACTAATTTTTTTGCTGTGCATGAGCTTTTTAGTTTGATATAGTCTCAAAGGTTCAATTTTACTTTTATAGCCTGAGGGGTTTTGTTTGTTTGTATCTAAAAAATAACTACCAGGGGAATGAGGGAAACTTTGGTTATGCTTTCTTCTGGAAGTTTTAGTTTCACACCTTATGTTGAGGTCTTTAATCAGTGGAACAAAACTAGGTATCAGCAAGAACATGGGAAAATTTTAAGTATGTAAAAATTGAACAACACACTCTTGACCAACCTCTAGATCAGAGAGGAAACCAAAGAGAATTTTTTAAAAAATTAACTGGAGATAAACAAAAATTAATTTGCAAAACTTTTATGAGAAGAGAAAAAAGCAATAACAGAAGAAAAGTTTATAGCAATAAACACTATATTAAAAGAATAAAGATCTCTTAAATAAACATCCAACTTTTACCTCTAGGAACTAGAAAAATAAGGAAAAAAAAATCCTAACCCAAAGTTAACAGATGGAATCAGGTAATCAAGACAAGAACAGAAGTAAATCAAATAGAAAATGTATAGAAAAAAAAACTAAACTAAAATTTGGTCATTTGAATAAACAAATAATATTGATAAAAGTTTAACTAGATTAACAAAATAGGGTGAAGACTCAGGTGATAAAATAAGAAATTAAAGAAGAGACCTTATAGAGAACATCTTATAAATAAAAAGGATAATTATGAACAGTATGCCAAAAAAAATGAATATTCTGGAAGAAACAGATAAATTTTTAGAAGCACATACCTTCTAAGAATGGATCAAGAATAAATAGAAAGCCTGGACAGACCAATAAAAATAAAGAGATTAAAGTGGTAATAATAAAAAAAATCTCCCAGGACCATATGGCTTCACAGCTGAATCCTACCAAACACTTAAAGAAGAATTAGTATCATTTTCTTTACAAAATCTTCCAAATAATAGAAGATCAGGGAAGACTTCCAAATTCATTTTATGTTGCCAGCACCACCCTGATACCAGCATCTCAGGCGTGGATGTAGAAGTGGCTTCCTGAAAGTTCCCAAAATCACACTCTGAGGAGCAATGCTCTTGACGAGGGAGATTACAAAGTTTGTGAAAATGCTGTATTTACTATTATTGAGTTCTTAGATTTGTGTGTGCAAACTTGGCCACTGTAAACAGCTTCAAACAAAATAAATAACCTGACATATGTTATGAATCTTTTTTTTTCCTTGCATGATGTTTTTTATCTAAAATCTCTATGACAGCATTGACTGGGTCCTAATCAGCTCTGCATCTCTCAACGTTCCTGACATTTTATATATTTTTATTAAAATAATCATCTGTTAGTAAGACAGCACAAAAATACCTAAAAATTTCTTATCATTATGAAGATACTATAAATAAGCAATGCAATAACTCATAGATGATCATAAAAGTTTATTTAACTAAATTTCACTTTGAAAGGCCGTGTAGAAAATAGAAGTTCTAAATTCACACCTGCAGGGTGGGGAGGCCATCACTGTATTTTCACACTTGAATCAGAGGCCTGCAGAGCTTATAACTCTGACCTTGCCTTTCTCTCCCAGCCTTTGGAGTTGGACTGCGAGGACATCACCTGCTTCCCGGAGCCTCCTCCAGGAGGATCATGGGATCTCTCAGCCTCCTTTATCATGTCCAAAGGAGAAACGTGGTCCCAGAGCATCAGGGACACCCTATCACCTGCATGCTGTACCTGTGATACTCCCGACACCACCAGCTGTGCAGCAGGGTTTCCACCTCCTTCCTGCGGTGCCTCATGCTCTTTCCAAACAGTGACACATGCCCTTCCAAATGCATCCAGTGATTACAGCCCTCTTCCTGGCCAGTGTCTGTGACTTAGAATGATTCCTCTACCTGAATCAAACTCCATCCTCTACCCTGCATGTCCACAGCTTTCTCAGAGTCCCCAGTGTGGTGGCTTCTCTGTGGCCATGAAGATTGCTGGGCTTCATGTGCCAGGTTGTGCCCATGGCATTTTGCTCATGCTTTTGATATCCCAGTTCCTTCTGCTTTGTATTCTAGTGACTTGAAAACCCAACTTGTCATACAGGACAGAGTACGGTGCCCAGGACAAGGATGAGGGCCCTGGGTCATGGCCAAGGGTTTCAGCACCCACCAGGCACTGTGCAGGCTCTGAGGCAGCATTCTTGGATTATCCTCATCTTGGTACATGGGCTGCCTGGACAGCACAGGTACCATGTGTTTCATTGGATTTAGGACTCACTCAACAGTGTCCTCAGGTCATAAACTGAAAGGAAAAGAGGAAAGTTCTCCTTCCTGCTATTCAGTGGAGACCCATACATTAAAAAAAAAAAAAAAACTCACTAAAACTAGCAGTCAGGCTGCACTGCAATTCTGCAGGAACTTTCTAGCTATCATCAGCCTAAGGAAGTTACTAAAGGACACTGAGAGCTGATCTTTTTCACTCAATGTGAATGTCACAAATTTTATGTGACCCTCACAGGACCGCTGCTCTACTCCCTGCTCAGTGAGGTTATTTTTCTTGAGACTCCAATGATGTGAACTACCATCTCTCTGGTTGGCTTTCTTAGCCTCCATCTGTAGTTGAGAACTCATTCTTTTCCTCAGAAGAAGCCTGCTTTTGCATTCATGAATGCTACTTTTTCCTGAGGTGAAACATTGGCAAGATAAGATGTATTCATTTTCCCCAAATGAAATGACTCATTTTGGATCACTTTGCAAACAGAGGGCTTTGCTTATTGTTCCTGGGGACAGTGCATCTTCTTTTGATTCCATTCAGAGACAGTTTTTGGAAGCCCCTGAATTTGAATCCTCTAAGGGGGATCCCAGGAGGATAAAGGTTTGCAGAGTTTAGATTCTGAAAAGAATGGAGACAAGCAGGGAGCCTGGGAAAGAGCACTGAGTTGGTATTTTAAAGACCAGCCCCTTCTGCAAGTGAAAGAACACACTTTCCCCTGTATTTCCTTCAAATCCTTGAAATGAATTCAGTTACATTCACTAACAGGAATAAATAACACTTAATAAGTGTTGTCTCTGGGTCAGGTCCCACCTCATCTGAGCAATCAACATGCACCTTCAAGAGAGTGATAATTGCTTCATTTCTTTAGTTCTGTGACATTGAGGCTGATAAGTGACAAACGACTTTCCTCAGACAACACAACTTTCCAGTTCAGAGTGGGGATGTTTCATAAAAAAGCCTTTGCAATACAGATATTTTGTTTTACTTGTTTAAAAATGCAGATTCCTGGCCCTCATGCTACTCACTCAGTAGTTCCTATATGGAGCCCAGGAATCTGCATTTTCAACAAGGTTCTGTATGATTCTAACAGGAAGCCTAAATATACACCCTCTTGAGGAAGGGAACTTCTCCAAAAAGGCCAGTATCCACATAGGAGTTGTGTACCTCATAACTGTCAGCAGATGGATGTGTGCAAGTTTTGCTTGTGACACTTTGAAAAGTAATGAAGGAAGCAGTTTCAAGCAGCTTGTCCCCTATCTGGGAATCTGATCAGTGACTAGCATTTGCCAGCAATTGGCTCAGGGTTGAGAACAGAGTTTAGGGCACAAAAGTTGCTGGTGTTGGGGGCAAGAAGGCTGCTCCTACAAAGGGGCTACCCAGTTACTAATGTGTCATCATTGGAACCCAGACATGTCCATGAAAAAAATTGGAAAGAATTTTGTGAACATCCTCATTCCACACTGAGGCAAGACAGCTTTTCTAGTTAATTTGGCTTTTCCCCCTCTAATCCAACTAAGAACATACACTTCATTTTGTTTGCAAGAAAGTCTGAAAGTATTCAATGTGGCAGATGATGCCTGCAGTGTTTGCCTTGCCCAGTAAACAGAGTTGGTCTCTCAGTCCCAGTATGGATTGGAAAAGCTCATCAAAGAGAGGGGCTGGGCCTTTACTTGTACCCCTGTTCCATGGTGTCTGAGGACAGAGCTGGTGGCCTCATATTGTACAATGTGTTCTTCTTTAATGGCCATTTAAAATATCCATAGTGACTCTACATAGTACCCATACATAGTAAATTATTGGTTTTCTTTTCTATAGATTTTAATATTTCTCTATTAAGTACTTTTACCAACTCCTGGCTTATATTTAAGGTCTAATGTTTCTATTTTATTTCCTACTAGTTCAAATATAATCCTCTCTTTGCCTGGATTCCAACTTCTGCACCTCTAACCATCTCTCATATCCAATGTGCAAAGCCACAATCCAACTGTGAGTCTCTGGGATGCTGACGCTTGATAGTTATCCTTGATAGTTTCATTTTCCTATGATTCAGGCAGTTTGGCAGCAGTGAGAAGAAAGCAAGAGGATGTTCTCACTGATCACATTTTCACATTTCTTGTTGGCTTATGGAAAACGTTACATACAGCAGGAGGGCAGAGTTGACGTCAGGATATTTGAAGTCTAGGCTGACAAAATTTTGTGACTTCTTTTAAGAAAAATAATCCAAAAGTACCACTAACAAAAAGATACAAAAGTAATTACTTATTAGGATAAGAAATCTGGAGGTTTTGTTTTGATATGGATTCAGCACAGTCTTCAGCCCTTGGGTCTTCTTGATGAAAGTCCTAGAAGGGAGATTTTAATGTAAATCAATGAGGAACATGTATTCACTAAAAATTTTCTTAGGGTATGCTTGGCCAGATGGTAGTACACCAAGTAAAATCTGAAGTGAACACACATAATCATTGGGCCAATTTATAATGTCAAAGAAGAAAATGTGTGGCTGAGAGGGACGGTGGAGGGTAATGAATGGAGAAAGAAGAAATGAAGGGGCACAGCAGATAGTTCCAGTGTTGCCACTGGTGGCAGAGGGGTCAAAAAGGTCTTCAGCTGGTGTGTGTGTGTGTGTGTGTGTGTGTGTGTGTATACATATTTGTACCAGGGATTGAACCCAGGGGCACTTAACCACTCAGCTATACCTTAGTCCCAGAATTCTGGCTCTATCTGCTGGGTCTCTGGGTTAGAAAAACCCAGAATAAACTTGACAGAAAAAGTGGCAGAAAGAAAACTAGATGTCACCTGAAATCCTTTGGCCCATTGCAATTTTGAGATGCTCATTTTCTAATTCCATAGCAAAATTTTTAAATCTACAATGATGTAAACACCTACAACTAAGTTCCAGAGTACAGTGCAATCCTTTCCTGATACCTCTTGCTCTGGCTCTAGGATGTAGACGCCATTAAAGAAACATTAGGAACATCAGATTTCCTTGGAGCCATGCCCTTAATACCTCTTCCAAGTACTAGCCATGCCTGACTCCACTTAGCTTCTGAGATCAGAGAAAACTGGGTACATTCAGGGTGGTAAGGCTATAAATATACACTTAATACTTTTGAGGATCTTTCGTCCAGACAAAAAGATAGAGTTGTATCACCTTAATCCTTCCAGAGGTTATTAACAAAGACTGTGACAAGCATATCATGGACTTCCTTTGCCCTGAAGCTACATCTTATTGGCAATGTTCAGAATTTGGGCTTCGTTCAAAAACTTTGCTTTAGTGACTACATATTTTTTATAAAATTTTTAGTTGTAGATAGACACAGTAGCTTTATTTATTTTTATGTGGTGCTGAGGATTGAACCCATGCCTCACATGTGCCAAGCAAGCACTCTGCCACTGAGCCACAACCCTAGCCTGTGACTACATATTTAAATGATTGAAAATATTTATTTTTTAATTTTGTAAATTTTGGAATGTACTGGCTATATATATATTCCCTATAGATTTGCAAATCTTTCTCCTGAGCTCATTTTTTTTTTCTAATAATAACTTGACAATTCACCTAATAGCTATCAGCTCACATTTTCTATTTTATTTCTACAAATACTCAGCTGAATGTTAAAGTTTTATTAAGAATATTTTCTATCTTCCACGTTAACCCTAATAAGTGGCAGACTTACCAAATATTTGGCCACTACATATTATGAGTTGCCTAACTTCCTCTAAATGCCTTCTCCCCTATCTGTCCTCAGTCCCAATGACCAGATTTTAGACACCTCTTAGGTAGTACTCCCTTTTTAGTACCCATTTTTCTATCAGTCAATTATTGTAGAATACTACCATATGATGCAATATCTCAAAATTTCCAGTTTATAAGAAGGACTTATTCTTATATTGCATATTAGCTGAAGTTTGGGTTATCTAAATTGGTTCAGCTCCTGGCTGCAGGTATGACTCATGTATATTTACACCAAGGTACAAGCTAAAGGAACAGTAGCTACCCATGATATGTACTGTTAATGGCAGATCACTGGCATATAAAAGAACAAACTTCTATTTTTATGTATTTATTAATTTTTGTTTTCTTTTGTTTTTGCACTCACTGGGGATTGAACCCAGGAGCACTTTACGGCTGAACTAAATCCCCAGCCATTGCTTGTGTATGTGTGTGTGTGGGGGGGGCAGGGGATACAGGTTCATAATAAGTTGCCTAGGGTCTTGATAAGTAGCTAAGGCTTGTCTCAAACTTGAGATTTTCTCAAGTTGCTAGGATTATAGGCATGTGCCATCATGCCTGACCACTTTAAACTGTTTCTAAAGCCCAAAAAGTATATACCCACCTTAAAGCCATATAAGAGTGTTAATGTTACTATTCTTCTTCAGGGAGAAGAATAACAAATTAGAGGCATTGATTTAATATATTCCAGCATCCAACACATACAGGACCAATAATAAAACATTGAACAGCTACTCCTGATCTAACCAACCAGAGAACAGTTCTTTCTTGAACTGAGTGTAGGGAGAGAAGAAGAGTTAGTCTACATAAAGAGAAAAATAAAGCAGAATAAACCCATACTGCAGAAATGTGAGATGCACAGGGGTCTTCTAGATTCCTATTACTTTCCTTTTTCAACTCTCAGTTCTTTCCTGAGACTTATAAGCTGTCTTCTGCCTCTTTTAGACTCCTATTATCCTTTAAATATATTTATTCTAAACTTAGCTGAAGAGTTTTTCATATAATTTAAACTAAATTTTACCAATGACTACAGAAGGATGTTACTTAGATCAAAATCCTATATTGGATCACCACTGGATATACCCCAGCCCCAGCCAGTATAAAATGGCTAGACTCTTCCTAAGAAAGGGAGCTTGGAAGCTCTAGAAGAGGTTTCCCTGGGAGATCTGGCCTTCAAGATAGATTTATATATTCATCACATTAGTAAGTGCTGCCAAGGTCAGTGGAGATCATCCCCAAATTGGTAGATAACTCAGACTACTCCAATGTTTCACAAACAATGCAATGTGTATATACTCTCCTGTTACAGTATAAAGACTATCAAAGCATCCATTGAGTGTCTTCTTTCTGGCCCCAGGGAAAGTACTTTAACTACATAATTTTTGCCTTTTAAAATGGATATATGGAAAAATAAAAGTTAAACAAGTTGGCTTTATAGATGGAAATCTTTGCAGATAGAAATGGTCATATGTACAGTACTGTTTGGGGTGAAATTACTTTTATCTATGGGCATAGGATGGTTCAACTGGTTGACAAGTTGGATAGTCATGTCATTGGAGCTAGTACTGGTAGGCATGGTACAGCAGCTACCTTCTGCAAAGAGGCAAACAGTATCTCTTAGAGCTACACTGGTGACAAAAATAGGCATGCTCCAGATTTCTTTTCTTTTCTTTCTTTTTTTCCCTTTTTCTTTATTTTTTAATTTAATTTAATTTTTTATTTTTTTGGTATCAGGGAATGAATCTAGGGCACTTAACCACTGAGCCACGTCCCTAGCTCTTTTTGTTTTATTTAGAGACAGGGTCTTATTAAGTTGCTTAGGGCCACACTAAGTTTCTGAGGCTGGCTTTGGGTTCACAAACTTCCTGCCTCAGCCTCCCATGTCTCTGGGGTTATAGGTATAACCACACCCACCACACCCAGCTCCAGATTTCTATAGTCTCCACAGTTTGACTAAAGAGTTTCCCAGAATGAATCCAGATATTAAATCTAATCATTTGAAAAAAAAATATGGGATAGCACAAGTCTTCTCCCCTTTTAAGTTGGCAGTGTTAGTAACTTCAGGAAGATTTTGGTTGAAATAAGTCTACACATTTTTTTTTTTTACCAGTGACCTGACATTAATCCAGTTAACCTCATGAACACTTATGTGCATGGTAGAGATAATAATGCCTATCACACATAGCTGGTGTATTATAAGAAGATGACAGGTGCAGAGTGCTCTGTCCTTTGTCTGAGAAATAGTAAGATTTGCTTTTATCTCTCTTGCTATTTTCTCTGATCCAGCCTTGTTGCAGTAAAATTGCATGTATATGCTATGTACAATAGACTTTTTTAGGAAAAAATAAAGAAATTATCTCTCAACACTTAAATATATTTTGATAGTTGATTCTGTCTTGATCAAGTGTTAACTGGACTATAGCAGTTGTCCCCCCTCTCCAGGGCTTCCTGGCTTCTGTGCTATGTCTTCAGAGACTATTAGAACCAGAAGAAAACTTAGACTTATTCATTCTACAGATGAAGAAACAGACTCCTAAGAAGATGAGGTAATAGATTAATCTGCTCTGTCATGATGATCCTGATATGAGACTATTCCATCTCTTCCAACCTAAGGTCTGAAAATAAAGTCATAAGTTTCTATAGTTAACTTCCTATGAATGTTTTAGACAAAACTACAAAATAAATAAATTATATTAATAATGAAATAGAACAAGATCTATTTTTCCCACTTATTCTTAGCTCCAGATTAAGTATGTGTACACTAAGTCTGAAGTTTCAGAAGCACAAGTAACTGTAGGTTACTTTACACTATTTCAGAAAATAGTGTAAACTAAACTGTTGCATAGAGTTTAGTTTACACTATGTTTAGTTTACACATCTCCCAAAATCAATAGGTTTCTTTGAAGAGTTCACTGCATGGTCCAATAAGGGTTCTACCAGAACCCCGTGAAGCTTAGGATCCAGGAACACTCAGCAGGGAACCAACAGTATGACCTAGAAACACACTTAAATAAAACACACAGCAGTGAACAAAGCAGACCACCTGCATCAATGAGACCTGGTGTTTGTTCAAAAACTGCATGAAAGAAAAAAGAAAGAGGAAAAGAAACCCCATGGCTTTAGCTAGCCCCCAGGGTTCCATGACAGGCTGCTTGAAGTAGCAAGGCCTGCTAAGTCCTAATGCAGGTAGGAGTTCAGCATTAGGACCAAAATACAAAAGAGCAGTTGGTAGAATGTGCCTGGTGGCTAGGAGCACACAGGTGGAGAAACATGGCTTAGAGGCACAGAGTGGCTGTTTTCAAACTTGAGGCATCTTTAGAACAATGTTTTCTGCCATGCATAGGGAAGCCCAGAGAATGGCTGAACATGATATGGTTTGATGACAATGACCGCCAGAAACATCAAAACCAAAGCACCTTGTGAGCAGAAAGCCAACGAGTACAGTGGAGAGAAGAGGTCACGGGGTTCAGCGGGGTGGTGTCCATTCACCCAGGCTCCGCAAAGCCAAGCCGGGCTCTGCACTTCCTCTTTGGCCATCTTTCATTAGGTCTTTGGGTCCTGATTTGGAATGTCCAGTCACAGTTGTTGTTATCATGCTTTTCTAAAATCTTAATGCAAAGTCCAAAGTTTTCCAACAATTGTGACCGTGAGGCCTCATTTCTCAGGTTGTATTTTTAGCCAACTGTACCACTGTATATGAAAGGATATTACCAATCCAGACTTAGTACAATGGCTACATTTATGTTTCTGTTGACATAATTTCAAACTTCAATGTCTTACTAAAAAATACTACCAAATACTATTTATTCCTTCATAGTTTTACAAATATCCATGTCCTTCCACCCCAGCAATAACTCTGAAATAGATTTCTCAAAATTATTTACATTGTTCCTTTTTTACATGGACACCTGCAAACACTGGATTTTAAATTTACGAATTCCCATTTATTCATCTCTCTCAAAGACTCAGCTTCAGAGAGTTAAGGATCTTGTCTTGTCTCTCATAGGAAGTCTCCTTCCTTTTCTCATCCAGTCTGCACCTCCACAGGAGTATTTCCATTGTATCACAGTTAGTAACAGTCCTTTCTTCATGGAAAAGCTACTTGCTACATACTCTGCACCCACACTGAGGTAAAGACCAGTGTACAATAGAGGGAAAAGGACTAGGTCCTGCCCTCGGGTAGCCTGCCCTCAAGAGGAACAAGATGCCCCTGCATGCATACCTACAGAGTTCTGTGCTTTTGCCGCAGTCCGGCTGCAGCAAAATAACTGGGGGGTGACGAATGACTTGTCTATCTTGATACAGCAGGAGTGGAAGCCACTTATTGTAGAATAAGAGCGGTATTTATACATTTTACACAGCTTATCTAATTAGCATAAAATAGATACAGCAGTCAACCAATAAGGAATCTCCACACTTAATGGCTCGCTTTTGTTACTTCACAAACCACTTCCTCTGGCATTTTGCCAGGCGCCATCCAGACTTGTTGATAGACTCTAACATTTTTTGGCAAAATACCAGGTGCCATCCTGACTTGTTTACAGACCTTAACATGCTTTGAGGGAACATGAAGATCACTGTGAGCGCTTGTGATAGGAGAGCTGGTCTGGCATGGAAGTGAGGTGATAAGAGATCTTTACTCTGAAGCAATACTACAAAAAGTGGTGGGGTGTACTTAGGAAAGAGGCTGGGATAGGCCTGTGCAGTAAAATTCGAGCTATTTTGTGTGGAGGGCTCTGCAGCATTGAAGTGTGTGGCACACCTCAGCAGCTCAGATGGCCAGTGTGGACAGGCCACAGGGAAGATGGCCAAAGGTGAGGCTGAGGAGATTTGCAGCACCAGATAAGATAGGGTGTGGTGAGTGGTGTTCAGGATTTTGAATTTCATTTCAAGTACTAAGATAGATAGTCATTAGACTGGGGGTTGGAGGGGAGGTTTCATAGGAGATTAATATTGTAAAGGACTCAAAATGATGACATTAAATGTGTCTGAGATGGAGGAGGTCTGGATTCCACTTACACTTTCCTGCTTTTTGGTGTTCTAAAATATATATTCCTGCCAGGTGCAGTGGAGCACACCTGTAATCACAGTGGTTCGGGAGACTGAGACAGGAGGACCATAAGTTTAACACCTGCCTTGGCAACTTAGCATGGCCCTGAGGAACTTAGTGAGACCCTGTCTCAAATTAAGAAACAAAAGAGTTGAGAATGTGTCTCAGTGGTAAAGTGCCGCTGGGATAAATCTTTGGTACAAAAATAGAGAAAGAAAGAAAGAAAGAAAGGGACAGAGAGAGAAGAAAGGAGGGAGAGGAAGGGAGGGAGGAAAAGGGGGAGGAAAGAAGGAAGGAAGAGAAAGAAAGGAAGAAACAAAGAGAAAGAGAGAGAGAAAGTTTTCTTTGAACATCTTTCCTATTCCTAGGTTTTTACTTTTTTTTTCATGTGTGTGTATGTGTGTGTGAGAGTGAGTGTGTGTGTGTGTGTGTGTGTGTGTGTGTGTGTGTATGTGTGGGTGTGTTTAATCTCTAAAAATTATTCAGATGTTTTTATCTGTGCGGTACCAATCTGGAAAATGTTCTCAACTGCCCTGACAGGTTGGGTAGAGACAAATCTGGTGCTTTATTATCTCTGTGGATGATGGAACCTTCTGGAGTGCTACCTGCCAGCCTCTTATCATTTGCAGATATTCAGTATTTGAAGAACTCAGAGCTCCCAAACTGATGGACAAGGGGATGTCTGCTGGGGTGGGGATGAGGAATGATGTGGTTATCAGTGGGAAAAGCCATAGATATAATTTGACATTTTGGAAGAGATTGGGATGACATTATCTCCCTCACCCAGGTTCCCCAATCCTTCCAGCACTAATGTTCAAATTTGCCATGCAGGTTAATCTAGATAGAAGTAGATTTTAAATTTTTTATTTTGTTTTTCTTTTTAAAATTAATTAATCAATTTTAATTGGTATATATGACAGCAGAATGCATTTTGATTCATTGTACATAATTACAGCACAACTTTTCATTTCAGTGGTTGTACACACTGTAGCGTCATACCATACCTGCAGTCATACATGTACCTAGAGTAATGATGTCCATCTCATTCTACCATAAAGAGATAGAGATTCTACAAAAGAATCTAATGGAAATATTCAACGTGAAGGAATCAATCAAACAAATTAAAAATTAAATGAAAAGTATCACCACTAGATTAGATCACTTTGAGGACAGATTTTTCAGGCCTTGAAGACAAAGTATAAAATCTTGAAAATAACATTGACCATAGAGAAAAGAGGTTAAGGGATCATGAACAGAATATTCAAGAAATATGGGATAACATTAAAAGCCAAGAAACTTAAGATTCGTTTGGAATAGATGAAGTCTCTAAGACAGAAACTAAAGGAATGCACAATCTTTTCAATGAAATAATATCAGAAAAATTTTCAAACCTTAAGAATGAAATGGAAATTCACAGGAGACTTATACAACTCCAAATATAAAAAAATAACAACAGATTTACTCCAGTATACATTATAATCAAAATGCCTAACATTTTTTAAATGGTTTAATATCAATCTGAAGTTAACAACCTGAAACTTAACCAGATCCATAGAATTTACTAAAATAACACCTTGAGGTTCATTGCACACAGAAAGTACAAGAAATCAGACAGGAAATTTGCTGTTGATTCTTGACTACTACTGTCTCCTAAGGTACTTTCTGAGGGACATGCCTTGGTTTTATTTTTCCTCAGCTCATCCTTTTAGTATTCCTGTCACAATCTGCTTCCTTTGCGTCCTCCCCTCCAGGCCAAATGAAACAAAGCAAAACAAAAATAAATAAATAAATAAATAAATAAATAAAATAAAATAAAATCCCACTCCTTTTCTCCTGTCAATTTCATTTTCTTTCTTGATTTAGGAAAGAAACAAAATCAAAAACAAAAACAAACAAATAAACAAACAAAAAAGATCCTATACTTTGTCTTCAAGTCTTATTGATCAAGAGACATAAAACTGAGTAAAGGAAAATTTCCCCAGAATTGAACACATTAATAGAGTATCCCAAACTCCTTAACAGTCAGCTCCACAATATGTGGAATGGAATCCCAGGAGAAGTAGTATGAGGGCAATCATCTGAATTATTTAAAACCCAAATGGACAAAGCCATGGAGGACGTGCTACCAGGTATGTGACAATTTGAGCCAAATAGGAAAGAAGAAAATAAACATAAATGACGTATTTTCTGTCCTCAGCTCAATTTGTCTCTAGGCTGAAATCTCTGGTTTCTGCTGACATCAGCTGCATCATAGAAGAAAAGGACTCCTTTTTCAATTATCAAGAATCAGACTGGACTTACAGGCAAAAACCTGTAGCTGGATTCTAGGACACAAGTTCTATTTCGAGGCCTGTTCCTGATTCTACAGCAATTCCAACCAAATTATAGGGGAAGAGGTCGGCATGTAACATTTCATGAAAATGCCTTTCCTAATACATCACTTCTTGTAATTCCAAGGTCATGTCTATCCACAAATGAGTAATTCTTCCAACAAGAAAGTACCTATTTTCTGACTGTAAAATAGTATTGTAACTACTCTGAAATACATACATATTTTTATAAATATATATATATTTGTTAATTCATTTTTTAATACACACCAGCATAGGAATCTGACTCCAAGACAAAATCCTACATATGGTCCTTCAGGCCTGACCATAGGCAAAATCAAGCCTTTGCCTGACAAGCTTCAGGAAGAAAACCTGTCCTCCTGAGCTATACTTGGTGAAGTCTGTGCCCTTCAGGCAGTCGGGAACGCTGGCCCTGGCTACTCCACTCTAAGAACTTCCCAGATGCTTCTGCCAAGACCTCCAGAGCCAGGGATTTACTGAGGCACTTTTATCCACTCTGACTTGATATTTTCCCGATTCTTTTGGAGAAAAATTAACCCCTGTACACTTTGGTAACATGATAAATTAGTGCAGTTCTTTTGGAAAAGAGTATGGAGGTTCCTCAGAAAACTAAAGATGAAATGACGGCATGATTCAGAAATTAAAGGAATTGAAATCAGTGTGTGGAAAAGATATCTGCATCTCCATATAGAATGCAGCATTATTTACAATATTCAAGACATGGAATCAACTGAAGCACCCATGAAGGATGGAATGGGTTTTTTAAATGTGGGAAGTATACATAATGGAATACTATTCTGCCATCACAAACCAGCAACTTCTGTCATTTACAACAACGTGGAGGAATCTATAGGATATTTGACTAACTGAAACAAGCAAGGCACAGAGGAAAATCATCATATGATCTTATCTATATGTGGAAATTTTAAAAGTCCTACTCCTAGAAGTGGAAAGTAGCTGGAAGTTACCAGAGGCTGGAGTAGGTATGAGGGCTGGACAGGTAAGAGGAAATGTTAAATAAAGGGTACAAAGTTGCAGTTATATAGCAGAAATAAACTTCTGGTGATTTATTGCACAGCATGACAATCATTAATAATAATAGTTATTTAATTATTAAAATAATTATTCTCAGCACAATGATATAAGTATTTAATGTGATGGAAAAGTTGAATAACCTTATTTGTTTATTCCACAATTATACATTCATTAAACCATTACATTTTATACCATAAACATTTAAATCATTATTTGTCAATTAAAACTAAAACAACATCTCTCCCATTCCCATCTCTTTCCCACTCCCTGGGTCTACACAGAGGCAGAAGCCTTTCCTCCAGGGCTCCTCAGTAGTGTGATGGTTCCCACACCTGCCCTGCCTGTTATCTCATGCTAGCCTCTGCCATTTGGGGAAAGAGGGGAGTAGCAGATTTTGCTTTCGCTTCTTGCTTATCCCAGTCAGAAGCCAGGCTTGATCGCTGACTTTCAGTTTGTGTCACTCTCCCTGCACGCAGCAACTTGACACCCACTTTGCATAATGTTATAGAAATTTTTTGTAACCCAAAGAATTTTAAATAAACATGTCAAGGCATGGAGATAGATCAACTGTCCTATCACTTTGTCTTCTGGGCCTAAAAGAAAGCAAAGTGGCTTTCTATGACAAAAGTGAAAGTGAGATACACATAGCCCTCACACTTCTTTGGGTTTTCAGTTAAAAGTCACCGTGTTCCAATAATGCTTCAGTACCATGGCCATACCTCTGGCCTGAGGAGACCCTGTGATAGAACAATGTCCTCCTAAAAATGCCTACAGTCTAATTCTGAACCTCCCCAATATGATTAAGGACCTGAAGATGGGAGTTTCTCCTGAATGACTGAGGTAGGCCTAATGTAATCACAAGGGTTCTCAAAAAATGGAAGGAAGAAGAAGAGGAGGGACACAGTGTATTTTGAAGAAGGAAGAAACCAATTATTTAGTTTTGAAGTTAGAAGGAGGGGCCAAGGAATGCTGAGGGCCTCTAGGAACTGGAAAGGGCAAGAAGAAAGACCCAGCTCTAGAGCTTCAGAAAGGAGGCGGCTACTCTAACTTCAGGATTTCAGCCTGCTGGCAGGAGTCAGATGTTTACCAACAATGATGTAGACCATAAATTGATGTATTAAGCCAACACATTTGTGGTGTTTGCAGCAGCCTTCCTAATGTAACAATGCTTTCACGTGTCCTTCCTTTGGATCCTCCAAACAGCTTCATGAGATTGATATTATTATTATTATTGTTATTGAAAAATTATTTCCCCTTTCTGAACTTTAGATTGTCCATTTTACCTGAAGCTCAGAAAGGGTAAATAATTTGTTGATGTTCCTCAGCTCTTAAGAGGCAGAGTTAGAACTCCAATATAAATGGGACTCAGAGCCATGTATTGTTCCTGTTACATCATCTGGCCTTTTCAAGTCTTTTTGAGACCTCAGGTTTCACAAAATTCCAATGAGTTTGTTTGCTAAATACCCAGTGTTTCTCACCCTAGTATTCTACATATGCCTGGGGTTGCAGACTGAATGATTATTCATATCCATCCTCCAATTCACATGTTCAAACCCAATCCCCAATATGGTGATATTTGGAGAGAGGGCCTTTGGGAGGTAATTAGGCCATGAGACTAGAGCCCTCTTGAATGAGATTATCATTCTTATAAAAGGGACCCCAGAGAATTCGCTTCTATTCTGCCATGAGGACACTACCAGAAAATGAACATATAAGAATCAGGAGGTAGATCCTCTCCAGGCAATAAGTCTGCAAGGACCTTGATTTTGGACTTCCCAGCCTCCAGAATTGTAACTCTATTCTTAAGAAGCCACCCAGAATGGACTAAGATACCTGGCAAGAAAGGCAAACAAAATAACCATGTTTCAATCACTACCCCAGACACAACAGCTTCTTGTCTATTTTCAGGTCATTTGCATGCACAAGAAAACTCCCTCTCAGGGAAATTACTTTGGGTATATGCTCCTGGGATGAAGAAATGAACCCTGAACCTAGTCATCACTGTGATCTCTATGCAGGACTCTGTGTTCCCTGGCTATTTTATAACTCGGCCTCCATCAGCTAGGCCAGCGCATTTACAGACCTTTCCATGGGCTTTGTGAAGGTAGCATCTGGGTGTAGCAAAACTTAAAATTAACAAAAGTCCTAAAAATGTTTATTGTCCTACTGTTCAGAGCAAGAGCTTGCTGTCTCCTGCAGCTAAGTGGTCCCTTTTACCAATTGGAAATAATCACCAAAACCTCAAACTCTGTTCTAAAGGATGACAACTGTAGTGAATATTCTGAACATCATGAGTAGTGCTTAGAGCAAAATGCACCTATTAAAACAGTCAACCAGCCCTCTACTCAGTCACCCTTAAATAATGAACTACTCCACATTCAGTCCTCTTTTATCCCCAAAAGGAAGGATTCTCATCATCTGCCTGCATAAAATCTGTGTCTGAAATACAGATTCTATATCTTTTTTTCCATTTAAATAATCCCCGTATTATTGTGTCCTGCCTTCTGATTCTTAGAAAATATTTCTTCAAAAATTTAACCAAAAATAATTTCTCCTCTCAATTTTTGCTTTTTTGGTTTCCTGAGAAAAGTCTTCTCTTCATAGGAAAAACCCTTCTGCGCAGACAGCCTACAGAGCTGAAGGCCAGATGCAAGAGGCAAAGGGAGGCATCAGGCAGCAGTCCTTGGATTCTCCGGGGTTGCCAAGAAGTGAAGTTTTGGGAGTTGCTCCAGTTGCTTGGATCTACTGTGAATAGTGATCCAGTGATAGAAATAAGTATAACAGTAACATTGAAATAGCAAGAATGAAATAACCATACATATTTATTGCAATGCATCCATTGGTAAGGGTCATAAAAACATTTAATTCATAGTCTCACTTAGTCATCTCATAAACCCCAACATTCAATATTAACATTCTCTTATTTTCAGATAACGTTTTAGAAATTAACTATGTATCTCAGGAACAGATGCACAGAGAGCTGGGTTTGATTCACAATCAACTGTTTTTCTATTGCTGCTGGGAAGAGTTAGGATGTGTGATTGCCTTTCATTGCTGGTGACTTCTTTGAGTTATCCATATCTGATTCCATCCCACCCGATCACCACTGTGGTGATGCATAAGGACTGGGCTATTGGAAAGTGGATGGAGATTCATGGACAAAATGGAGAAGCCCAATCAAAAGGCCAGGTAGATAACAAAGCTGAGTTATCAGTATAACAGTTTTGGACAAAGAGGAAGATTCTGGATTCAAAGCTAATAGTACAAAAATCTGGATTTGAAGCTACTAATATAAAAATAAGCCCAACTAGTAAAGAGCTGAGGTTGAGAAAAAATCTAAATATCTGGATAAGTTCCTCAAGCTGACTGGCACCAGCAATGGTGTCTAGTTAGAGTGAACAGTGTCTGTAGGACTTAAGAAGACCCACTGGAATGGAAGTTAGACTGTTTCTATCTACTAGGGACAGTGCAGTTCTGGTGTCATGCAGGAAAACTTGGGTGATATGGAGAAAGAGGTTCTTTAAAATTATTATTTTCATGGACACAAACAAAGTGTTTTTCAAGAAAAAATAAGCTTCAAGTTATATGTTCAATAACTTCATGTTTAGGATGAGACTAAGCATGGATAGGCAGATAGAATATAGAGATAATTGATGATGGACAGATGATAGATGGGTAGATAGGGACAGATAGGTGATAGATAAATGGATGGATAGATGGATGGAGAGATGAAAGAATTTAATGTGGATTAAAACAATGACCACAAGTAAATAAAATATGTAGTAAAAATAAGGCAAGTTGGATAAAGTAAAAAAAAAATATTAAGCTCTTATGATAATATTGCTTAAAGCAAAGAAAATCCTTTAGTAAGTAATATAATTGCAACATTCCCAACCAAGAAATTCAGATCACTAAACTTTTAATTGAAAAATATTTCTCACGATTCCCTTTAAGCTTACGAACATGCAGGTTTCTTTATTCTTGGCAAAACATGAAAAAGATAAAATGCCAACTACCTGTCCTCAAAACACATATGTAGTGAGGGAAAGAGAAAACACATATAAGAAAATTGGTAAAACTCAAGAGAGTTTGAATCTGAGAAGATGGGATGACATATTCTGAGACACGAGCATATGATGAGGCATGAAGTAGTTAGGGGTGTTTCGTGATATGGTAAAGGGATAGCCTGGGCCTCGAATTTGCTGAAGTATTGGAGAAAGCAATATGGAAGGTTAACTCAAGTTAGTTAAGGTGAAATGAGTGTGTTGTTTTTTATGAGGATGTGTAAGTAACAAGGGAAGTGGTAGAAATGGGAATTAAAGAAGACAGGTGGTAATAGGATCAAGTAATCTAATAATAATTTGTGTATCTAAGTAATTAAAGCAACAAAGCCCTGGGCTTAGTGCCTGCTACCTTGTGGGAAATTGGCTGAATGACAGTGTCAAAGAAAATTCCAATCTCACCAAGTCTTTCTCTTGGTGTGTGAAAAGGCTAAAGTTCACTTCCAATCTCACTGAAGATGTCTATAGTGATGGATCAAAAGTGTTCATTGATAAGTGTATCAGGAAATGACCTAGCTCATACTATGTGTCAGGCACCCCCAAGTAGTCTCTGAGGTTACGGGATTGTACAAAACAGGGATCCTCCTAATTAAAAAGCAAAAAAACAGAGGTTGGGTTGTGGTTCAGTGGTAGAGCGCTTGCCTAGCATGTGTGACGCACTGGGTTTGATCTTCAGCACCACATAAAAAAGAAATAGGGGCTGGGGTTGTGGCTCAGTGGTAGAGCGCTCGCCTAGCACATGAGGGGTTCTGGGTTCAATCCTCAGCACCACATAAAAATAAAATAAAGGTATTATGTCCAACTACAACAAAAACAAAATATAAAATAAAGAAAAAAAGAAATAAACAAAATAAAGGTATTGTGTCCATCTGCAACTAAAAAAAATCAAAAAACAAAAGAAAGTTTTTTTAAAAAAGGCAGAAAACATAATCTAGAGAGAAAGACAAATAAATAAACATTTGATTATAATAGAGCATGAAAATGGAATGGAGATAGTAAATGATAGACTTTTGAGATATTATATTGGGAAATCAATCAATTTATCCAAGTGGTGGGGGAAAGAGACAGGTAAAGATGATTGAGTACTAATTTGAAGGACAAGTAGACCTTTATGAAGTGGATAAGGCAGGAAAGAAATAAGAAGTGAGCGAATATCATATGTGAAAACAGGGGCATAAGAAAGAATGGAGTTAGAGAATAATAAATATTTCAGGACACTGAAATGTAGGCAGCATTGAAGTGGAAGATAATAGAATAGAGCTAGCTGGAGAGGCAGAGATCCAGCTACAAATGTGGGTTAGATTAACACTTTCACAGAAAGTAATTATAAATACACACATATGCACATACATACATATAAGATTTTACATGTTTACATGTTTGCATTTAAGAGCAACCCAAACAATACCTGAGAGGACACAATACATGGACTAGGGAAAATATGCAAAGTGAGTCACACATTAGTCCTGGCTTTTTTTTTTTTTTAATTTGGTACAGGGCATTGAACTCAAGGGTACTCAACCACTGAGCCACAACCCCAGATTTATTTTGTATTTTATTTAGAGACAGGATCTCACTGAGTTTCTCAGCACCTCACAGTTGCTGAGGTTGAATTTAAATTTGAGATTCTCCTGTCTCAGCCTCCCAAGCCACTGGCATTACAGGCATGCACCACCACTCCAAGCTTTTGAGGGCATTTTTTCAGCCTTTACAGTGCAAGGAAAAGATCCCTATGCAGAAAGTGCCAGTTTGGGTAGACTTAAAAATCTTAATAGACAGAAACTAAACAAAGTTCAGGATCACGGGACAGGAAAAGAATTAGGGAAAAATTTGGGAGGAGAGAGAATCACAGAAAAACAAGTCCAAAAATCTACATAGCAAATTCTCAAGTCATTGAATAATCACCAAATTTTTTATCCACTGAGAAAACTCTGCGGAATCCAGCTAGGAAGTGAATAACCCAAGCAAGTGATATCAGCAGCTGCTCAGGGCTGGGGAGATGGTAGCTGGAGTTCAAATATTGCCAAGAGAGGCCTTAATAAAGCACTTGGGGATTCCTGTTGATACCCCAGAAGGGTCTGGCCTTAGGAATAAGGACCATTTCTGAGGACTAAACACAAAAATGAAATAGATCAACGAAGCCAAAAACGAATTTTGAAAGGATAAAGCTTATTTGCTGCAACAATACTTGCCTGACAAGAAAATTTAAGCATCTGTGCAAGAAGAAAACATCATCACGATTCCTGATTTCTTTTTTCATTCAAAAATTCAGCTTCCAATCAATAGAGTATGATACATGACAAAATTGATAACAAAGAAACATATCAATGAATAAAAGAAAGATGAAAACAGTAAAATAAATTAGACTTTCTAGACAGAACTTCAAAATAATAATAATGTGTATATTCAAAAATTCAGAGGGAAGGAGGAAAATTTTTAAGCAAAGGCTTAATACATGAAAATGTAACAACCCTATATTCTTTAGAGGTGAAAAATCACTAAAACTAAGATTTGGATAGAAAAAAGAAACCTATTAGAAATATGAAATTTGGTAAAAGATACCACAAAATATGGATTCAGACATCTCAGGAGAAAAAAAAAACAAGCCATATTTTAACAGACAAAATTCAATAAGCTCTAAAAACCCCAAGAAGGAAAAATGCAAAGATAACTCCATCTATACACAACATATACAGACAATTAAATACCAAAGAAAATGATCATTTATAAGTGACCAGAGGTGGAGCGGGGCTGTAGATGGGGATGTATTACTTTCAAGAAAGCATTGATAATGCCTGATTTAATCATGCAAACGATTAAAAACAGAAACCAATTAAATAATGTGTTTGAAGTGTTTCAGGTTTGGGGGCTGGCAATCTGTCATCCTAAAAATTCAGTTCTAGGGAGGATATGTCCCATAGTTCAGAACAATTTATAGGCATTGATGCGTTCACTAATCTGGAAAGTCTATTGCCCACATATTTTCCTAAAATATATACTAAAGGCTGAGGAACACTCATCCCACCTACAGTATGGAACTACATGAGAGAACAAAGGGCATAGGGAAGGGAAATATAACAATGTCAGGTGAGCTTTCCTAGCAAGTGGGCAGGAAGAACACTGGGAGCGCTTTCAGAATCCACATGTTTTGGGGAGTCAATGAGGCAGGATCAGCCATAAAAAGAAATCAGACTGGATGACAGTAGCAACAGACTTTAGACCCTCATGTCTCCCATTCACTGGATGAGGCCTGCCCAAGAAGTGGGTGAAATCCAGAAGGGTATCTCCAGCCTGGGCAAATGCCACAAGGGAAACCAAGCTCTGGGTTGTTGAATCATTGGCAGCAGTTACTACCAGCAGCTGAGAGAGTATCCAAACCCCAAAGGGGTTGGATATGGGAAGTGCACCATTGGTCTCCTGCAATCTACCCTTTGGGCACTTGGATCTACTTAAAGCTTCTTTAGTATTTTGGTGGGCTTTTTTTTTTCACCTGGATAAGGGTTGTTGTAAGGAGATTTATGCTATTATTGGAACCCTTAGGACTGCAGTTGATTTTTAGCCTAAATTGATTGTGATCATCATCTTTATCTGCTATTGATTTTATATGGCCTTCTTCCTATGGACTCCTATGTTATAGGTCCATTTCACGCGGGTGGGGTGGAGATAATGACACAAACCCTCTTCGTGGTTTCAGGCCTTTCTCTAGATGAGATTGCTGGGTTTCTTCATTTGTGACCAACTTACTCAGGAGATTCCAATGTAAGTCATTTAGGAGCCAAAAATATGCTCTCCTGCAACATTTATCACAGGAGCCTTATTTTTCCAGGTGATCATAGCCTATGACACCTTTCCTTGCCTGGGGGCTTGAGATGCTTGAAATGTTGGGGTGAAAATACCGTTGGCAATTTAGTAGCACTCTTTCTGCCTGGAAGTTAAGACCTCTGGACTTAGAGCACCCAGAAAATTGGTTTCTCTCAGTTGGCACTGGAGTTTGTGGGGTTGATGTCATGGTAGGGACTGGAAAAATCCTATATCTCTGTCTGCCACATAATCCCCAAGTTTTTTTTCTATTCAGAAAATAAAAGAAAAAAAAACAAGCTTTCTCATTCCTCTAAATCCAACTATGACCATTAGAAAGAACCATACAACTACAGAGAGGAGGTGTTTGCAGTATTTGCAGTAATTCATAGAATCAATTGATAGAATCCCAGAAAACGTTACCTTCTCTCATCTGAGCAACTACACATGAGAGACCAAGGGATGTGAGATGTCTGCCTCAAGAATCAGCCTTTCTTTCAAGGGTTTGCTTCTTCCTGAAGTTGCCAAGTTCCAGCTTGGCTCCCATGACATGATCTGCTATTTACCAATGTTCCTTGTGACTAAAGTTAAAAGAAAATTAAATAAGCTGTCCCTCTAACATGTGATGCTAATGACATTTGCCTTCTGGTTTGCCCACCTCCTCTTTCCTGTGGACTTCTGCAAACGTGCTGTTGACTCTCATTACCTCTTTGCTGCTGTCCTTGGTCCAGGATGAGGAAAGCCACCAGGACTGCCTGCTGTCCTTGGAATCACTGTGCCTTCCCCTCCCCCATGAATTTTGTATAGAGCATATTATTAGAGACAGTTGAGATAACTGCAAAAGGACAGAATTTGGAACTTGGTAACATTAATTCTCTAGTCTTCCAAAATGACCGCAGGCATTTTGTACTTCAGAACATCAGGTCCCTCATCTCTAGCAGGGAGGAACTGAATTAAAATGTTTTCAATTTCCCTTCCAGCTAACTAATTTTATGACTCTATAATCAAAGATATTTCTTGGATTTTAATTTGCCTAAGAAGTTTCAAAGAGAAAGATCTTTTATCTAACCTTGAAACTTTCTAAGAATAAGATAGTTCTGGTTCATTGTGTGACTTTTGTCATGTGATTGCTCACTGAGTCAGATTTTAATCATTGATTCATGAATGAAGTTGAGTAAATTTAGTCGGCTAATTTCACAATCATGATATAATGACAAAAGTATTGAAAAGGGCAACATTGGATCAAATATAGTGTGAGACATGTAACAGGTAAATGGCTCTAGTCAAACTTCAGCTTCAATATCTTTAAAGACCATTACCAACCTCAAAGGTTTTCCATCAATACTACATGAAATTATATGTATAAATTATCTTTCACAGTGTCTAAGAATATGAGATTTTCAGTGTAACTTGATACCCTTCTTCAGTTTGAACACAACCATATTGCATTTATACAAATTAAAATTAATTAATTAATTATGAATTGTAATTATTGGAACTAAACTAATACCCATGTTTATAAAGATAAGGAAGAATGTTTGAATGTCCCTCTGTTCCCCTGCACTAATCATCCCTCATAAAATAGGATTGTGAAAACACTGAGTTCTAAACACCTGGCTCTCCTAAATACAGCAAAATAAATGGGCGTTTAATGTTTAAATTTATCATTACAATAGATGCATTGGAAAGAATTGGACAATGGGAGCCCAAATGTGTTCACCTTTGTTGAAGCATTGTAGAGCCACAGGGAGCAAAAAAATCAGTCATAACACCCTGCAGTGTAGCTACTACCCTCCTTCCATGATGCTCTGTGCTGCTTTTTAAACATTTTATAAAACATAAATGTTCTGAAGTCTCATAAACCCATGTGTTTTTTTTTTCTTTTGAGATTCTTGCTTTTTTATGTCTAATCCACCAAATTTGTGATTCCCAAAAGTAAAGAAGATTTGTTCCTATTCTTTCTTCAAACTGAACGTTATCAGTTCTCCAATCCATTTTAGGTAAATTTTTGCACATAGAATACATATCAAATATCATTTTTCTCCCCAATGTATATGTCCAGTTGTTTCAGCTCTGTTTTGTGAAAAGATTTTTTATGCATTTAATTACCTTGACACTTTTACTAAAAATCCTATATGCACACACCCACATATCTCTGATCTCTGCCCTCATTGTTCTATTCAATTGCTTTATATATCTATTTAAATGCAAATATGATAGCACCTTGACTACTGTATGGTTAGAGAATATGGAAATCAGGTAGTGCTGTTCCTCCACCTTGTTCTTTTCAAAATTATTTTATACATCTTAAATCCTTTGTGCTTTTATAAAATGTTAGTATCAGATATTTTTTAAGCTGCTCAGACTTTTGACAAGGATTGTGTTGAATCAATAGATACATTTTGACAGAACTGACATTTTAGCAACAGTAAGTCTCCCAATTCATGCCTATGGCATATAGCTCCATTTACTTAAGTCTTTCTAAATGTCTCACACTTAGTTTTAGTTAATAGTTTTCAATCTACAGACAATGCAATAACTTGCTCTATTCACCCTACTTCTAAATATGTTATGTTTTAATGTTATTATAAATGCTATTGCTTTTGTAATTTTATTTGTAATTTCTTATTATTCAGAGATTGATATAAAATTGGTTGGATATTACAAAATTCATAACATGTGAATTTGCTACATTAACTTCTTAGTTCAGTAATTTGCTACATTAACTTCTTAGTTCAGTAATTCTTAATATTCCTTTGAATATCATCTGTGAATTAAGGCATTTTTTCTTTCTTCTTTTCTAATCTGTATGCCTTCAATTTATTCTTCCACCATTAAAAGGCTAGGACCTTTAGTACAATAGTAGATAGAAGAGAGTACATAACCTTATATAATTTTCATCTTAGGCAAACAATATTCATTATTTCACTTTTAAATATTATTTTAGCTGTGAGTTTTTATAAGAAATGGCATAAAAATCAATTTGTGGAAGTTATTTTCCTTATTGGTTTGTAATGAATGTATGTTGACTTTTGTCAAATGTTATTTCAGCATTTATTTTAATAATCATTTGTTTTCTCTCTCATTTTGTTGGTGTGGCAAATAAAATTGATTATTGCTCAAATGTTGAAACCAACTCACGTTCTTGGTATAAATTCCATCAGTCATTATATTATACACTTTACACACTTCATATTTGATTTTCTAATACCATCTTAAAGGAGATTTGTCTATATTCATGAGGAAAATAGTTGGTAACTTTTATTCCTTATAGTTAGTTTACTCTCCAGATAAATTTTACCTCATACAATGTGGTGGAGAATGTTTATTTCTCCTCTGCACTCTGAATGAATTAGTGTAGTGAATACTACACTATTTTTCCCTTATATTTCCTAAATATTTTTTACTTACATTTTTGACAGGATTGACCAGTAAAGCTAACTTCACCTATAGTTTTTTTTAAGTGAATGAATTATTAATTTATTGCATTTACTGTATTTTGGGCTATTTGGATTTGTTTTTCTTTTTTCCTAGTTTTCCTCATTTGTGTCTTTATGAATCACTACATTTAAATCAACTTGTGGAATCTATTGGCTTGTTGTTTTTTAACAACATGCACATATTCTTCTGTTTAAATTAAAATTTTATTGAGGTACATTTCACATGCCATTAAAATTCATCCCTATGTAATGCATAATTCAAGATTTACTTTTTAAAAATTATATTAGGATCTTTTCATTCAGGGTCATATTAAGTTTTAGGACATCTTTCATCAGCTTCTCCCCATTTAAAAACAATACCCATCATGAGATATTCCTCCTGTCTCCCTACCAACCCATACTCTAGGCAACCACTAATGTATTTTCTATGTTATTTTTCTACTCTGAATATTTCATACAATGAAGTCATGAAATATGTAGTCTCTTGTGACCTTCTTCTTTTACTTGGCATAATGTTTTCAAGATTTATCTACATTATACTATGTACAAGAACTTCTTTTTTTAAATTGCTGAACTATATTCCATTCTATAAATATATGATTTTTACTTATCCAGTATTCAGTTGATTGACATTTGGGCTGTATGTATTTTGGCTATTACGAATGCCATTAACAACCTTGAGCACATTTTAGTATTGACTTATATTTTGAATTTTCTTGGCTAAAAACCTGGAAATGAAATTTCTGAATCATATTTTAGCTCTGTATTTAATCTTTTGAGGAAACATTTTTACCAAGTGACTGAATAATTTTTTTTTCTAGAAGCAGTGTATGAGGGTTCCAATTCCTTCACATCTTATACTTGTTATCTTAAATTTTATTTTAGCCATCATAGTAGGTATAAAGTGATAACTCATTGTAGTTAATGATCTTGTAAAATTTTTAATTTGCTTTCTGGATGACTATGTGTTTTCTTTGTAGATTTGAATATTCAAATACTTTGCTCATTTCTTTTGAATTATGTGTCTTTTTATTTTTGATTCATGATGACTTCTTATATATTATATATACCTATCCTTTAACAATTATATAATTTTCAAATACTATATCCCATTAGGTAGATCATCTGCTAACATTTTCTGATATCCTATGAAGCACAGAAGATTTTAACTCTGATGATGTCAAATTTGTCTGTTTGTCATCATTGCTTGTACTTTTGTTGCCACAACTAAGAAACCATTGCTTGATCCAAGTCATAAAGATGTATGCTTATGTTTTCTTCTAAGACATCTTGTATATTAGGTCTTAACTTTGGGTCTTTGATTCATTCTGAGTTAATTTTTTATATAGCAGAGATCCAGAATCATCCATTTTTATTAAAATATCCAAGTATTTCAGTAGCATTTATTGGAGAGACAATTCTTTTTTCTATTGAATGGTTTTGGCATTCTTGCTGAAAAAATCCATGACCATACACAAGTATGATCACATATATACGTTATTTCTGAACTGTCAATTACATTACATAAATCTACATGTCAATCCTAATGTAAGAACCAAATCATCTTGGTTACTGCAGCTTTGTAGTAGGATTTGAAATTCAAGCAAGTTCTCCATACTTTTTCTTTTTCATCAGGATCGTTTTTGCTTTTCTAAGTCTCTTGAAGTCAGCTAGGATTCTGATAATGCTACCTTTTGTTCTCATTTTTAATTGTTTTCTTAATATTTGTTCTAGGGATTACCATAAATATTTTAACTTATCAACAACTATTTCAAATTTATAATTAATCAACTACAATGATACCCAGAAATATTACTCCTGTATAGCTCTATTCCATTTTTTTCCACTTGTCTGCTATTTTTGTACTACAAATTATATTAAAAATGTTACAAACCCAAAAGTACATTGTTATAACGTTTTTTTACAGTCACTACACAATAAATCAGTTTATTACAAGTTAAAACATTTTTTATTATTTGTATTAATTGGATGCAGAAAACCATAAAATTACTTATCTTTGATAGTATACTGGGTTTTATAATTATATTAGGATATGAATGGTGTAAAATATTGTTATAATACACCTCAAAACAATGAGGCCATATTATAACAATTCACTGGATTGTGCTCAGTAGACATTTATTGAATAAAGGAATTATTATCCATTCTTTCCGCAATTATCCAGTACAATGCTTTGCCCATGATAAGGGCTCAATAAATATTTGCTGAACATACTGACTATGAAAGAGGTGAGAAGAGATGGGCCCTCTCAGTTGGATGTCAAGTATAATTGGAATTTACCTGGGAAAGAGAGTGGTTAAAGAAGATGTAAACTGCATGTGAGACAAGTAAATATACTCAGATGGCAACAAAGCAAACAAGCAGAAAACACTGGCACCAGAATAAACAAAGGCAAGACGTGCCAATAATGGCATAAATGGAACTGACTTTTAAGAGATAACAAAGAAAAAGTTCATATTGGACCATACCTTTTCCCACCCAATTCGGTTTGAGACAGACCAATAGAGGCACTGTAAGAGACTATGGCTGTCTTCCGTGATATTCAGACATCCTAGTTTCCAATAATTTTTATGGACCTGTTACCCATGAATCATTATAAACCTGTCCATATTTAGGGATTAGTTTCCACAAGTACAAAGTTGAATTTCCTTTTATTTGTCCTAAAATGCTTACTTTCAAACTCGAAGGGACTTCAATTATTCCATGTAGTTTTCGATAATTCATTTATCTTTTCAGACCAGAGTCAAAATATTCGTACAGAATTCATACTGCAGCACCTTCCACCCACCCTTTGGTAGCTTGAACTGCCCTTCTTTGGTTCTTTTTCCGCTTTCAGATCTTTCTTGAAGTGTAGTAAGCAGAACTGTACTGGGTATTCCAGCTGCAGTTTGGTCTATCATTGTCGGAATGGCTTCTGCTACGCCGTGGTCTTCCAGTTGGTCTACTGTTTCTAGGACTATAAGATCTTCTATAGTTGTAATCAAAAGACCAACTTATTGACCTCCTCCTTTCGTAACTTCGGCTTCTAGAACGTCTGTATCTGTCATAATCATCATAGCGCGAAGAACTGTATACATTCCTCCCTTCCTTGGCTTTCATTTGATTTGGTGTCTTTCGATCTCCCTGTGCAAACTGTATTTCGATTTGACGTCCACAAATCCATTTTCTGTCCAAATTATGTAAAGCATCTTCAGCATCACAAACATCCTCAAATTGAACATAAGCAAATCCTCTTGGCCGTCGAGTGTAGAAATCAAGTGGAACATACACATCGACTATAGGACCATAACGACCAAATTCACGCCCTAAATCTTCAGACCTGGTGTCGTTGGCCACGTTCCTGACGAACAGAGACGTGTTGGGGGGGCTCAGGTAGCGGGACATGACGGCGGCGCGAGTCTTGGCCAGGGGCAGTAACTGGCTCAGCAAACCGTCCGCGGCTCTGGCGGCGGCTCCTCAGACACAGACACAGACACACACACAGCCAGAGGACTCCACTACGGCAACCAACCTCTTCTACATTGTTATAACTTCATGTAATTTTATGTCAACTAAATAAACTAATGAAAGGAAAAAGAGCAATCATGTTTATAGAATTTTTATACCACCTTTTTTATTTACAGTTTTTGTTCTCCTTTAAATTTTTTGATTTAATTTACTAAATGATGTCATTTGCTTACTCAGAACACTTTAATTTTCTTTACTTCCTTTGTGCTATTATTGTCAAATATATTATATTTCAACCTGTTGTTGGCCCAACAAAACATTTCTTTACATAAATTATTTTTAAATCATTTAAGATATGAGAATAAACATGCACTTCTACTCTCTGTCGAAATGACATTGCTAACTCACTGGTGTTCTTTTGCTTTTTTCATTTTTATTTTTTATTTATGTTTGTTTTCCAAGTATATTTGATTTACTTTCTAGTGTGTAGTTTCATTTCAATGTGAAGAACTTCTTGTTTCTTGTAAAGAAAGACTGTGAGCTATTTATTCTCTCAGTTATTGTTTATCTGGAATGCTTTATCTTACCTTTTAATAATGCTAATTTTGTTGTAGATAAGATTCATTTTTGACATTGTTCTTCATGCATTTTGAACAGTTCATCCCACTTTCTTCTGACTCCAATTGTTTCTGGGGAGAAATCAGCTATTCATATTATACTGATTTGTTGTGTATGACCAATTGCTTTTGTTCTTGCTGCTTTAAGGATTTTTCTCTTTCTCTACCCTTTACCATGTTGAAGAATCTTGGTGTGCATCTCTGTATTCATTTTAGTTGGAGCTCATTGAGCTTATTGGATTAGATTAATTCTTTATCAAAATCAGAAAATTTCATATATGATTTCTTTGATTATTTTTTGTTTCTTCTTTATCTCCATGTTTCTTTTTCTTTCTGTTTTAATTCATCCATTTTTCTTCCTGTTCTTCTTATGTTCTTACATAATCTCTATTGATCTATCTTCAAGTTTGGGAATGATTTCCTCCAGATGTTTGTTACTTATCATCAAAATTTCTATAATCCTCAAGAGAAGATTAAGCTTCAACTTCCCCACACTTTTTCAAATAAAGTCAGTCACTTTGAGGGAGATTTAGATTTCTCCATTCTTTCCTACTGCTTCTCTCCTTGGTAAAATAAATATTGAGTCAAATTTCTAATGCTGTGGCCTAATAATGACAGTGGTCTGCTTCTTTCAAAATAATACTCCTGCTTCAATAACTGGGAACTGTGCAAGACTAGTAGCTTTTGAACTTCTTGACTTCCCTTCCAAATCAACCTCTGATTTTCAAGTAAGGTGATGTAAAATCAACAAAAGTCCAAGTATTCTCAACCTCTTGCACCTAAGACAGAACCCAAACTTATAGTTGGGACTTAAGTGAAGGGAGGGTTACCCTGACCTCTCACTCATACTTTCCAGGCACTTAGTTCTGACATTTGCAGTTAAGGAATGGTATAAAGTTCTGCAGGCCTGATAAACGAATTAAAACACCATATCCTTTGAGAAGTGAGGGAAAAGGCAGTATTGTCTTCTTTAGTAAATCCATCCAGAGTGGTGCACCATGCTGAACTAGGGAAGGAAATGATCTGGTATTCCCATACCATCAGAGGAATGTGGGTTTTTATAATTACTTGGTGTTGATCCAGAAGCCATTGATCCATGAACTGTCAGATTTGAGTATGAGTTAAAATAGTAGGGGGCCCAAACATTCTTCCATAACCAAAAGTATCCTCACCACCCACCTGCCCATGTTTTTCACCCAACCATTCTTTAACATGTACCTAGTGTGTATTGACTTCTGGAGCTTGTCCAAGGAACTCTACGATGAATAAGCCACTCCTATTATAAAGTTCTAAACTTTATACACTGATTATACATGTGGAAATTAGATTTCTGGATAGGTTGGTATAATTAAATGTCCCTATTTCCAACCCTAACTTTCCGACTTGGTAGGCATATAAAATCAAAACCAATTACTTAACTTCTCCCTGTGTCAGACTCTTTACTTTTAGAAGTGAATTAGGATGCCACTCAACTCATACAACTTTAGTGAAATCATTTACTATGAGGAACTGGAGCATTGTCTGCCATAACATAGGTATGAGTTCATATTATATATCATTCATTATTATATCTCTAAAAGTCTTCCTAGAGGACATGATAAAGAGGATAGATCTTTGCATAGGAACATCAGAGAAGCCACAAGTGAAAATGCCTAGGGGTCCAAACCTGGGTGGGGTTTCAGATACAAATACATTTAACTTTTCCGGTGTGAAGTTACTTATTTCACATAGACAACACCTGCTATGGCACTGAAAGGATAACAAATAACAAAGTGGTTCCTCAAAACCAAGAGCATTTCAGAATTTCTGTGACCCTTAATCATGGGCCTTGGCTAGAGTTCTTATTTTCTGAAAGATGCCATCATGTACTGAGTATGGTTTTAAGGTTCAGATGGTTTATTTTATAGATACTTTATATTGCTCTGACATGCTTTATCGCCATAGAATGACTCCAGCCTTTGAAGCTTGAAGTAAAAATCCTAATTTGCATTATCATGAAACTAATGATGCATTTTTCTTCAGGAGAGCATATCAGTTATTTGTAAAAATAAATAACAAGATCATGGCATTTGCAGGAAAATGGATGGCATTAGAGCAGATTATGCTAAGTGAAGTTAGCCAATCTCTAAAAAACAAATGCCGAATGTCTTCTCTGATATGGGGGGGGGTGACTCAAAATGGGATAGGGAGGAAGAGCATGAGAAGAAGATTACCACTAAATAGGGAAGAGAGGTGGGAGGGAAAAGGAGGAAGAAGGGGATTTGTAAGGAAGGTGGAAGGAGACCCTCATCCTTATACAGAATACATATATGATGTTGTGAGGAGAAAAAAAAAAGTGTGTCACATTAGATTGGGTAGAGAGATGTGATGGGAGGGGAGGGGAGGGGAAGGGGGGATAGGAAGGGCAGCAGAATAAAATAGAGATTATTGTTGCTGTATGTATATAGGTGACTGCATGACCAATGTGATTCTGCAACCCATACAATCAGAAAAATGAGAAATTATACCCCAAATGTATGAGTTGTCAAGATCATTGTACTGCCATGTGTAATTAATATAAATAAATAAATCTCAAGAGAACATAGAATGATGTGAATATTATTGGTGAAGGTCACAGATAGGTAAATCTGCAAGATAGCACAATGTTTTAAGCATCCAAATCTGGGAAAGGCCTTACTGCCTTCACTGATGGCCAGTGAGCAGGCAATAACTTCTTGAGAGAGAGAGAGGAAGAGGGAGAAGTGTAACTACCAAATGTTCTGAGGTTTTAACTTTCAGACCTCAGGCTATTTGACCCACCAGACCACATAACTGTACAAGCCCGCGGAAGTCTTCTTTCTCAATTTATGTCAATACAAAAAAGAAAAAGCTAGCATTATAGGAAGAAAGAGGAATCCAAATTTGGTTCAAAATAGTGGAGTCCAACATATTAATATTCAGTACTCATGAAATATCTTGTGATAAAGAATTGCCCCAATTCATGTACAGAATCACCATTTACCTGAGCTAAACTTGTAGTTCGAAATGTGCATGCCCTAGTCCAGACTCCAAGGTTGAGTGCTAAATTATCAGAACTGGGCTGCCAAGCCAGGATTCACACTGGAATCTTTGCAATAGACAATGTGTGAAGAGATGAAGTACCATGAGAACTTGGACCAAAAGCTAATTTTCAGGCTTCATCTCCAGACATAATAAATTAATCATAAAAGAACTGTAATTAGGAGTTTTGAATCCAATGTGTTAATTTAGAAATGAAAAGACTAGAATCTATAGCAGCTCATTAGGATAAAATTACATCAAATTCAAGGATATTGATAGGAAAACCAGTGCATTACCCACCACTCTATATTACATTTCAAATATAGTTGATTTAGTTATGGAGAGCCAATAATATGCTCAGATCTATGTATTCTTTCCTATTGTAGAGGAAGAAAAAAGAATCCATATTCAAACATCAAATATTGAATAAATATTTGCTAAAATATTATTTTTGTAAGATAAATTTAAGTTAGTTAGGAAAACTATATGGAGCATAGTGCCTGTCATCAATAAATTCATATTCTAACCTTATAAAGCAAGGATAATTAATTGAGCATGCATTTTGCATACCCAAACTCATAGAAGAGAGGGGGTTGTTATACTAGCATTAGTGGTGCAGCATCCAGCTCAACCTTAAGCACACCTTGAATCCTACCTCTCCCACTTGCTAATTTTTCAATGTTGGGCATGCTTATTTACCTATTTTAGGGCTTCTATTTGGTGGTCTCAAAATTGGTGATAACCGTGTATAGTTTCTGAGAGTAAAGGTTATATGAAATATTATGGATTTGAGTGCTCAACACATTTCCTGATAAGCAATGCTCAATAAAAGAATTAATATTGTTTTATTTATGCACATAAAAGATTACATAATAAAATGTGTGATTTAAATGTCATCATAATAGAGTATTATAAAAAAGATATCACAAAGTGGCAGATGCATGTTATTTAAAGGTTGTAAATTGGCAGCTTGTGGGTTGAAACTAGTTGGCAGGTAATTTTTTTAGACCTATACAGTGATTTAAAAACATTCAAGTTATTTGCTGACATCTGCAGATAGGAAGATTTCAAGAATAGAATATAATTAGAGAATAAAATAAAGACAATGAAAAAAATCAAACAACAATAGTGTTATCAGGCTATATTTCAATGTCTCCTATGACCAAGGTGACCTCTATGTTCCCTTCAGCTTGACTAAATGTTACACAGGTTTCTTCCAGACTTTTGGTCTTTGCCTTTTTTTTCCTTTATTTAGAAAGTTTGCAATTATATCTTTCACCTTTTGAGATGCACATCTTCTCCTAGACTCTTTCCAGCTTTGTAGTCAGGATGTTTGTTAAGGAGCTGAGACATTTATCTTTGGAATGTAACCAGAAAGAAAGACAGGAAGATAAGGTCTCTATCTATATCCCTAACTCCAAAGGAAAGGCAGAGTCTAACTTCAATAAAAGCTATTAGCCATTATGTGATGGCCTCATCACATAAACCAGCCTCCCCTCAATGTCTTCTAGTACTTTTTCACTAGCTCATTCAAAGGCTTAAAATGTCACCTGCCTATTGCTCCAGTGAAGTTAAATCCCATCTCCTTTGCTTATTGCAACAATTCTAATTGAAGTCTTCCTAGACTGTTTAATTCTGTCTGGCGCAATTTTTCTTTGACATATATTAGTTTTTTCCCTCAAATTATGGTCTGACATACTGTTTTTTATTGTGTGTGTGTGTCTCACATAATATGCATTTTAACATCATAGTTATAAAAAGTTTATTCAGACACTATTTAAAATGAATGTGTGTAAACTACTCAAATGCCAATCAATCACAGAAAAATGCATTTCAGTATATTTACACAATGGATATTATATACAAATAAACTACAACTTCATGCATTAGCGTGGCTGAATTCCATAAACATAATGTTGAAGGAAAAAAGGATAGTTACAAGAGAGTAGTTACTCTATGATTCATCCATATAAATTCCAAAAGAGGCAAACTTAATCTATGCTCATGGAAGAAAGAATAAGGATGAGAAGGGACAAGATGGTGGAGTAGAAAAAGGTAGCAGAGCCGAGCAGTCCATCAGAACCAGACTCCTACCCCGGGAAGGAGGAATGCTCCTTAAAGAGGTAACAAGAACCTCACAAAACACAATACTGGGCTGTTACAAAAAAAAAAAAAAAAGAAAAGAAAAGAAAAGAAAGAAAAAAAATTCATTGAACTACAAAAAGTTGTTAATTTGAACATGAAACCCACAGCTCTGGGCGCCCGTTGAGCAGACAGGGACTGCAGACTTTGGACAGGCCTGGAGAGAGGAAGATGGCCCATCAGAGAAAAGAAACACCTCACTCACTGCCTGCCCCACCTCCATGCACTCTGTGAAGCAAGAGCATGAACTCCCTGCGAGGTGAGTAGCCAAAGGGAACAATGGAATTTAATACTGAACTTTTTTAAAAAAAATCAAAATATAGAGACGCACAAGGTCAGAAACTTGAATGTAAGAAAGAATAAGTTAGAAAGTTGAGCTCAGGGGCCAACGAATGGGAGGACGGTGCTGACAGGCCAAGGAGACAGCTGGCGGATAAAAACAGAAAGAAAGAAAAGTTGGATTGGGGAAACCTGTGTGATGGATTTTAATGGACACAGTCAAGAGGGGAAGCAGCTTAGTGTAAGCAACTTCACAATTAGTGCCTCCCCAGGTGGAAAAGCGCAGAAAACGTGCATAGGAAGGGGAAAGGAAGCAGCGCTCCAAGCTCGCCCTGCGAAAGGCCACCAGGGTTGTAGCTGAGATCTGCCCACTGCCCATCCAGAGAGGGAAAACCTGTACCCGCTCCTCCTCGTGGCCTCCCACAGGGAAATCTACAGCTGCACTGGCACCACCACACATTGCACATGCCAGGCCACAGGAGAAGTCCCCACACACCGTGCGCACGTGTTCAATGGGAAAAGGTGGCACTGTCCCCGCCGCTGTCACTGCTGCCACTGCCTTTGCCTCAATCCATGCACTATATGGCGGGGTGGGGGGGGGAGCAACTCTCACATGCTCCCCTGCCACCTGCGTGCCAGGCAGGGGACAGCTGTGAGCACACCCAGGACAACTGCTAGCATTGATAGGAAATTGGGAACACCTGCAATCAACTTAAAACCAAGCAAAACTCAGAGAAGACACCTGAGCTAGAGAGACTGACATAGACACAAAGAAAGCTGTCCCTGAAGCACTTAGGATCTGGTTGGCAAGGGAGAAAGGTACCTTCATTGTGCTGCCACTGTATGGGGATAGACAGCAGCATTTGCACTCCAAGCCAGATACCTCGCATTTAATATGTGTACTGGGGAAGGTGAAACCTGTGGAGGTTTTTTCCCTATGCCCTAAAAGTGGATTTTACTAAAAACCCTAGAAATACAAACTTTCTGAGGTGACTGACATCCCCCCGTAATAACAGGGTGGGTGGACCAATTCTTAAGTTCCGAAAAGTCAGTTAAGACTAAAAGCCAAATTGCTAGAATCTCTCAATTTAGAACCCTTCACCACTCCCATCACAGAAAAACACAATTTGTTAACTCTCTAATTGTGATCCTCTATCTTATACCTGGAGAGGGGGAGCAGAGATCTCTAACAGCCAGCTGTGCCTCCCAACCACAAAGGCAGGCAGCAACCCTCAACCCAAGTACAGAGCCCAAAACAACTATGAATATTAAAATCCCATCCCTGCCAAGAGTTTTGACCACCTCTTCAGAAACAAGCTCCTTATTTCTCAGGAAGATTTTTTTCTCTTCTCTTTTTAATTGCTTTTTTCTTTTTTTCTCACTTCTGTTTTTATTCTTTTAACAATACTCCCATTTTATTTTACTTTTTCTTCTTATTTTTAAAAATTTTAACTATTTAAAAAATATTTTTCCAAATATAATTTCATTGTATTACATTTTGCTTTTTCTATTGTGCATTATTTGATGTATATGTATGTACGTGTATGGGTGTGGATGTGTTAGCTGTGTATAGTTTTTAAAATGTATGTATATTCTTATAATTTTACCTTCACATTAGTTGCTTCCCTCTGCACTTGTTTATTATTTAGATTTGATTTGTCTTCGGTGGGGTTCAAGTATGCGTGGGTTTGAGGGGATTAGATCTCACAGTTGCCAGTTTGTTTTTACCTTGTTCTGGCCTTTTCTCTCTCCTTCTTTACTCACTTTCCCCATTGATATCCACATTTTCCTGTTCCCACTTCCTCTCTTTATTTATCACTTTCAGTTACTCTTTTATTCCTTCTTCTTTACAATTGACATCTGCTACCTATCTCCTGCTTCTCCTCCTGCTTCTGTCCTCTTTTCTTAAACATTTTGAACTTTATTTCATCTTTCCAACCTATTTTCTCTAAATTTATAAAACTATCATCCCACTGAATAATAGAATTATATAATTAATGCAATTCATACCCCATGCATATTGAAATGATTATACAGTTGATGACACAGTAAATACTTGATGTCAAATACCAGATAAAATTCAGTTTTGTATCACTGGTATTGATGTTAATATTTGACCCCACCATTCCCATATATGTAGCAATTTATGTTATAGATGTCAAAGTAGACTCCAGACATTTATCTTTATACATCATTTATTGGCATTAGTGCTACTCCTAACTCCCTTCTCCCTATAAGAGGGGCTGCATTGGGACAATTCAAGATTACAAGATTACGGTAGATACCCTGCTGCTGAGAATTTCTTACAGCCTAGCAAAACAACAGTGAATTTCACCCAACAAAAGATATAACCCTACCTGAGGCTAAACATAGCTTCAGCTCATAGAAATGGGAAAAAAATCCCTAAAACGAAAGCCAAGCTTGTTCTTGGATAGGCAGAATAGAGTTAAAATGGCCATACTACCAAAAGCAATATACAGATTCAATGCACTTCTCATCAAAATATATATTCTTCAAAGAACTAAGAGAAAAAACAGTCCTAAAATTCATTTGTAAAAATAAGAGACCCAGAATAGCCAAAGCAATTCTGAGCAAGAAATGTGGATACAGGAGGCAATACAATACCCAAGCTCAAATTATGCTATAGAGCTATAGTAGCAAAAACAGCATGGTATTGGCATCAAAACAGACATTAAGACCAATGGAACAGAATAGAAGATACAGAAGCAAAACCAAATATTTGCATCCATCTGACACTTGACAAAGGTACCAAAATATATTTTGGAGAAAAGAGTGTTTTTAATAATGATCTGGGAAAACTGCAGAGCTACATGTAGAAAAATTAAATCAGATCCTCATCTCTCACCCTGCATTAAATTCAAATTGAATTGGATCAAAGATTTAGGAATTAGACCAGAAATTTTACAACTGCTAGAAGAAAACAAAGGGTCAATACTCTTATCATATAGGTTCTAGCACCAACTTCCTTAGCAAGAACCCCAAAGTGTAAGAAATAAAACCAAGAATCAAAAAGTGGGATATCATCAAACTCAAAAGCTTCTGCACAGCAAAAGAAACAAGGGTATAAAGAGAGAGCCTACAGAATGGGAAAAAAATGAATCAACTACTCCTCTGATTTATAAGTAATACAAAACACACACTTCCCATCCCCCCAAAAAACCTTAAATAACCCAATCAAATAAATGGGAAAAAACTAAAAAACAAAACAACAAACTAAACAAATTTCTCAAAAGAGGAAAGACAAATGACCAATAAATACATGAAAAAGTATTCAACATCTCTAACACTGGTAAATGCAAATCAAAACTACACTAAGATTTCATTTTCCTCCAGTCAGAATGGCAATGATCAAGAAGACAGACAATAAATTCTGGTGAGGATTTGGGAGAAAAGGTATATTGTACATTGCCGGTGAAGCTGCAGATAAGTGCAAACGTTCAGGATGGCAGTCTGGAGGGTTCCTCAAAAACAAACAAACAAACAAAAAACCTAGGGGTAGAATCACCAAATGACTCAGGTATCTCATTCCTAAGCATTTTTCTCAAAGAACTAAAATCAGCATACTATAGCAATATACACACCTCAATGTTTATAACAGCACAATTCACAACAGCTAAATTATGGAATCAGCCCAACTGCCTGTCAAAAGAGGATTGAAATTATAGCATTTTCTGGTAAGTGGATGGAAATGGAGAGCATCATACTAAGTGAAATAAACCAGACTCAAAAACTCAAAGGTCGGATGTTTTCTCTCATATGTGGAAGCTAGAGTAAAATAAAGGAAAACAGGAGGGAAGAATAGGATATCAAAAATATCATAAAGATATAGAGAAGATCAGCAGTATAGAAGAAGAGACAGAGAGGCAGGGTGGAGGGATGGGAAAAGGGAGGCAATGTGGAATGAATTCCTAAAACAATCATGTTATGTGTATACATATATATAACACAGGAAGCTTCACCTTTATCAATGAAGAGAACAAATCAAATATAAATAAATAAATGACTGAAAGTAATCCAGCAGAGTAGAGGAAACAGAATGGGGAAGGGAAGGAAGTATAGGATGAAAAGGAGGCAGGGGAAAAAAGGGGATCTTGAACTGACACCAAAATCCTTGCAAGTTTGAATTTCTTGGGATGAACCACACTAGTATGTACAACAATAAAGCTCTAATATAAGAAAGTGAAAACAAAAACAAAACATGAATAAGGTTACCTTAGGTTATGCAGTGTGAGTAATGATCTGGGCTTTGATCTGGATTCTAAGTTGTATAGTTTCCTGAATGTAAACTTTCCTGAATGATTGTCAGCCTCACTCTGCACTGATTAAAACTTGTCCAGTTCTGATGACACAGAACACCCATGATAATCACAAGTTATGTGAAGTGGGCTCATGAATTACAGATAGGCAGCAAAAACAATAGAAGCCTAGTATTAGTCACAAGCCAGTTCCTGAAAGCTCAGGAAAGCTACTGGGATAGATAAAGTCACATCTGCTTGTGCCCTACTTGCCCCTGACAATCAGCCCACCCTGAGTTTTACACTCCAAGATCACATGACCTCTGGGCTAAATTATCCAAAATATCCTGTTTCTAGAGTGAACAGGATCAGAGCCCAGGCTGATTTAATCAGTTTCTACTTACCTCAGAATACTTACTCCCAACACATTCTACAACCATTCTTATGAACTACCTGCAAATGAATGGGGGAAATCACAATATCACCCAGATAATTCTCCTGCATTTTTATATACATATATATGTATACATACATACATACATATGTATATATATATATATATATATATATATATATATATATATATATATATACATACATACATGAATATGTGTATATTAACTCTAAATAACTGTGTAGATGCTGAATATCAGTATATCATACATGTTGTTATGGAAAGTATGTAATACTATGATATTATATCATACACATTTTATCTCATGTCATATATATATATATATATATATATATATATATATATATATATATATATATTATATCCACACCTTTTGAGTGCATCTACTGCAGATGATGGAGATTCTACTTTTACTGATTCAAAAACAAGTGATTTGTTGTTTCATTTGCCATTATCTCTCTTTCTTGTTTTCTCCCTCTCTCCTCTTTTCTCCCCCTCCCCTTTGGTAATCACCATCACCAACTTTATCAGATAATACTGAATATTTTTTTCTTCTTTATGTTATTTGTTCACTGGTAACGTTTAAGTACAGACATAGATACACACACATACATATGTACACATACATTCATATTTTATGTATATATTATGTATAATACATGTGTATTTATATAAGATCCTGATTATAGTTAGAGACAAACAACTTCCATCTTACAAATAACCTTCAAATTTATTTATTATAAAATAATTAACTTCTGGTGCAAATTCATAAATGAGAGTAAAGTTATTTTTCTCTGCAAAAGCAATTTAGCCAAGAAGTTGTCACCAGACTCCCTCCATTCATTTTTAGATATGGCATTCTAATGTTTTATTCAGTTATAATTGATACTTGTCATATTTTTAGTTACTTTCCTTCAGCTCAAGAAAACAGTATATTATACTAATTCAAAAATGGAGATTTAATCCATGTAATTGGAAGTACTGGGTCAGCAATGATTCATGAATATGGATTACTGCTTCATGGGAAACAAACTGGCTTTAGGGATCTGTTTGCTTCAATATGTATGATTTTGGCACATACTGTCAATTGTAAATATAGTCACCTGCAAAATCAGGAATGCATTTATCCCCTGTAGATTAATTCCCATTTCCCATGTGGCATTGTTTGTATCCAAAGACAACATACTGATGATGCATCATTCTACAGCTGAAAAATTTCTTTCTGTGGCATGCAGTTCTCACCTGTGATGTCTGAGAGATGTGCCCCTGAGATGGTTCTTCACACTGAGGGTTGTGTCCTTATTACTAATTAGTATGAGCAGACTCACCTCCTTGAAAGGCTTCTCCCTTCCTGTCTGCAGGGATAGAGATAGCCACCTGAGCTAAGCTTTTTGTAATTTCTTTATTCTCATTAGAAAATGTTCTCCCAAGGGTTATAACCTTGGAAGAATTTTTATTTTGCCTCTAGTAGGCTTTTGCTGAGTGTGAGACAGCAGGAAGAAGAAAGTTGCCAAAGCATCTCCAGCAACTTTAAACTACAATGTATTATTTTGTACATAACCCTGGCACTTGTCATCATCTATTAATCCTCAGAAACACAACATACCTCTTAAATGGAAAACACAGTTGTTTACCACTGCTGGAGCAAGTCTTGCAATTATAAATCTAATTACCGAGAGAAAAAAACACATGAAAATAATGAATAAAAAATCTAAATGAAGTTTTTCAACAGCTTATTGTCAGAAAGCAATTGGACTGTCATAAACACTAATGAATGTTCACAGCATTGTTTTTTAGAAACTGGAAAAACTTTTCATTGGATGATGGCTACTGAATTGATCACAGATTTTTAATTGTAGAATTGCTGTAAAGGCATGCATTTAATCAATAAAGAAACTTATTGAACTCAAAGATATTATGGTGAAACCTATTTAAGTTGACTAGCTCATTCATTACTAATTAAAGAACAATTTTCAGGCTAGAATTTCATGAATTAGAAGAGAACTAATTTCTAGTCTGTTTGATTTTTGGTGTTTGTTTTGGTGAGAAAGGGGTATTGGTCTTCTTCAACTTGAGGAATTCATCTCCTTTGAAGATCATCAGAAGCTAAGTTCTGCAACTACCAAAGAATATGTGATGATGATTCCAGGGGACATTGGACATTATAAAAATATGTGTGTGTGTGTACTATAAATATGAATGAGCAATTTGAATCACTTTGAAAAATGAAAGTCAATATTGCAAGGAATTTACTAGAGTTGGACCTTCTTTCTCTTTCTCCAGGACCCTCGCGGCCAACACACACATGGATTCACTCCAAGGTAAGGGGACTGTATCAGCAGTTACTGGGCAGATCCATGTAGCAGAGTGCCTGATCCTACTTGCTCTCACATGGAACTTGGGGAAAAGAAAGATTCTCCATTGCTGAGAAGAAGCTTTTTAGTTTGAATCCATCCCATTTTTTAATTCTTGATTTCATTTCTTGCGCTTTAGGAGTCTTGTTAAGGAAGTCAGGACCTACTCCGACATGAGGAAGATTTAGGCCTACTTTTTCTTCTGTTAGGCATGGGGTCTCTGGTCTAATTCTTAGGTCCTTGGTCCACTTTGAGTTGAGTTTTGTGCATGGTTATAGGAAGGGGTTTAATTTCATTTTGCTGCATATGGATTCCCAGTTTTCCTAGAGGCTATATTTTCTCTAATGTTTGTTTTTGGTGCCTTTGTTTAGTATGAGATTACTAGTCTAGTATTGTGATGCCTCCTGCTTCTCTATTCTTGCTAAGGATTGGTTTGGCTATTCTGGGTCTCTTAATTTTCTAAATGAGTTCCATAAATAATCCAATCAATAAATGTGCTAAGGAACTGGACAGACACTTCTCAGAAGATATACAATTGATAAACAAATATATGAAAACATGTTTAACATTTCCAGTAATTAGAGAAATGCAAATCAAAGTTACTCTAAGATTTTATCTCACTCCAGTCAGAATTGTAGTTACAAATAACACAAGCAACAGTAAGTGTTGTCAACAATGTGGGGAATAGGTACACTCATACATTGCTGATGGGACTGCAAATTGGTGCAACTACTATGGAATGCAGTATGGAGATTCCTTAGAAAACTTGGACTAGAGTCACCAGCTATCCCACTGCTAGGTCTATATCTAAAGGACTTAAAATCAGCATACTGTAACAACGCAGCTACATCAATATTTATATCAGATGAATTTACAATAGCTAAACTACGGAATCAAACTAGATGCCCTGCAATATATGAATGAATAAAGAAACTGTGGTATAATAAAAAAGGGAATATTACTCAGTATTAACAGAGAATAAAATTGTGGCATTTGCAGGTAAATAGATACAGCTAGAGAGTATCATGCTAAGTGAAGTAAGCCAATCCCATAAAACAAAATACTGTCTCTGATAGGTAGATGCTGATGCATAATGGGAGTGGGGCATGGGAAGAATGGAGGAACTTTGGATTGGGCAAAGGGGTAGAAGGAAAGGGGAGGGGCTTGGGGATAGGAAAGATGGTGGAATGAGACGGACATCATTACCTTAAGTACATGTATGATTGCATGAATGGTGTGACTCTACATTGTGCACAACCAGAGAAATAAAAAGTGTGCTTCATTTGTGTACAATGAATTGAAATGCATTCTGCTATCATGTATAACTAATTAGAAGAAATTAAATTAAAAAAAGTTTCTCCTGATGTTCTTTCTGGTTGAGAGCAGCCCCTGAGTGAATGGTGCTGAGTAGTTCTTTACAAGCCAGTCCTAATGTCTTCTATCCTGTCTCAACCCTCTTGCAACACTCTCCAGAGTCAACTACAGTTAGATAGGAGGAACTAGTCCTGGCTTTCTACAGCTGTCAGTGACCTTATTTTACAATAGCCTATTGTATATTTTATGAATAAGCAGAAGAGAGGAGATAGAGATTCCAAATATAAAGAAATGAGGAAATGGATTGCTAGTTTCCCTAATCTGATCATTATATATTGTATACATGAATTGAATTATCACACTGTACTATATAAATATGTATATTACTAGTTTCCCTTTAAAAATATTTTTAAAATGTCATGTCTTTTCCTCTTTGTCTGGATCATTTTAAGTGCATTAATTCACTCACATCTTCATTTATTGATCTTATTTAATAACTTATATCTTATTAAAAACCATGTATGCATGGTTCTTCCTTCTTTTAATGTAGGCTAAGTTAGACTTTCTGTTCTAGATGAGCAGCTTAGAAAGAGCGAGCCTGGAGCCTGAATCCCTAACACACCTTATCTCAATTGTATTGATTGGCACCTACATAATTTCCCATATAGATTACACTTCTCTATTTGGGAGTTCATCATAATTTTTAATATGTGAAGAGTACACTTTAATTGACACAGAATTTTCAAAGACATTATTTCCCTTAATCCCGACAACACTCGTGCTTTCTTTCTAATTGTTCCAAAGCACAGATACCATTATCCTCATTCTACAGAGGCAGAAACTTAATTAATATTTATTGTTTCTGTTCTGTGTTGTCACTGTTCCAAATAGTGCAAATACAAAGTTGAGCAAGAACATTTCCCCCCTTAAAAATTTTATAGTTTTTTTTACAGACGGTAGGTCCATAAACATAAAATTAAAATCCTTCATATTATTGGAGCCCTAATGACACCAAACAATTTTACTTGCATGAGAATAGCAAATCTTATAAATTATTGTTATTATTTTTAAACTTTTTTACAAATGACATTACATGGGAGAATCAAAGAGGAGGTAAATTAAAGCAAAGCTTAGAGGAAGAGGAAGAATACACCAGGAAGACCTTGGAGGCAAGGAAGGCATTTTCAACAGAGGGGAGACTATGTGCAAAGTCCTAGCAACATTCAAAGTTAACTGCTTTGAGTTTCCTGAATGAAATATTATCTGATGAATTGCTTCTAATATGAGTGCTCAGAGCAAACCATTGTTGGAATTCTTGATTTTTTAGCCATGTTAGTTTTAGGGAAAAATCAGCCTGCACTAACAAATTGCAACAGTTATGAATACAGTAATGACATAACAAGAATAATCAAATACAATTGAAATAAAAGTTCATCAATTCATACTGGATTTTAGCTCTTGTAATGTTCATTCAAGTTTAATGTCCTATATGATTTTTCTAAAAGCTGTGGTAGACTAGCATCTGCAATTTGGCTTTGCCTGGCAATTTGTTTTTCCAACCACAACCTCAAATTTTTAAAATAGAATCAATCCACATCCTCTCATCTGGTTATACACAAGCTATGGCTAGGGTAATAAAAGGCAATTGATAATTATATTCAATCTATTAGCATCATCAGATTCAATGAACTAATGTAAATTTGTGTATAAATAACCCTTGAGAAGCAATTTGTTTAACATCTTGGTCTTTTGTCACTTTTCTGAGGCTGATCAAAGATTAGAGAATTGTGTGCATTGTTTATGGTTTCATTCTGGTTGCTCTCTCCATTTTAATATTTTCAGTTGGTGACAGTTTCTGCCATAGAAATTTTTAAGGTGAAATGTGACTGGAAGTGGAGTTACCAGACTTGTTTTTGAACCTGCATTGCTTTGTCTTAGATTGAAAGACTGACTGGAGGGAAAATGGAGGGAGTTTGGTGGCACAGCCAGAAATCTCCCAAGTCACAAGCCATTGAGTGCAGCCCAGGTTTTCTACTCTTCCATTGTGAATGGAGTGAGACCCTCCCGATGGCCAGCTGAGTGTCTTAAGGGAGTCAGCAGTGGACACATGCTGTAAAATAACCCAAGGAGGAAAGACACTCTGGATGCACCAAAGCTCATATAAGAAAATGAAGACTTAATATTTCTCTCCCTGACTTCTCATTCGTTTGTATGGATAGAGAAAAGAAAAAGTCTCTTCTCTCATTTCCATTTAAGATCCAATGGACTGAAACTGGAAAACTGCCTCAGTAACTGATTTTCTAACCAACGATATTCTTGACCAAGAAACAATCTGAAACTAGATTGACGAGCTGAAGTTAGTTATTGACTTCATTTGCCTTGGCTACATGTCCTAGGAATATTTAGCAATTTATAACTTACTAGCTAACCTATGTACTATGCATATATTTCTTGATATAACTAAGTCACCACTGACTGGGGCAGGGATGGGCTTCTCTAGAGCTTAGTAGGTCAATTCTTCATGGAAATAGTGAACCTATGATAATTCACTTGTTTCATGGTGACCACACTCTCTATGTAAAATAGCTCAAGGAACAAATTTTGCCAGCCACCTCTGTGTGTGTGGGTGCATGTACTGTTTTCTACTAATCATATGTGTATGCTTATTATAAGGATAGGGTAGCATATCATGGATGCTAGATAGAACATAAATCTTTGAAAGGCATATAAATGAACTCAGTGGTGACTTTCACCAACTTAGTGCTTTCTTCGGGTTTTGACTCCTTTGATTTACTTCCTGTTTTTTAAACAAACATTTATTGGAATAGCCATTCAATTGTTACTCAATGACAGAGTTAATAGTTATGACATAGGTCATCTGCTGTCATCAAAACCCAAAACATGCACTATATAGTCCTCTATAGAAAAAATTTTCCAACTCCTGCTCTATTCTAATAACCTTCAGGCACAATGATCTCAAATCTTTGCATTATTGATAGAAATATAATAATAAGAGGAGTTTAAATATTAGAAATTCTATTGTTCTTGCAGTTCAGAGGAATCAAATAAATATTTGAGAATTAATACACTAAAGAAACCCTAAATCCAATGTCATTGGAGATAGAAAAGGATTATTTATTTTAGTACTATTCTTATTCTTAACACAAAGGATTATTAGAGGTATTATGTAAGATATATGTAAAGGGCTCTACATTGTCTACAATATAGGTATTTTTATTACGTCCACTTAACAAGGAAATTGAAGTTCAACAATGTTATACAACTTGCCAAAACACACACTCTTGAAATTATGTAATGACCAAAACCAGAGACTGAGTATTTTTGACCCGAAAGCTTATGATTTAAACTACAAAGCTAAGCAGCTAGATGAAGTATGTCCCACAGAGAGCTGTTCAATAACTTTAATTTCTTTTGATTGGAGCTAATCCAACATGTTTTGAACCCCCCACTTACTCAAGGCCCTGTGGTAAATTCCAAGGGATGCACAACTACAAATCAGACACACAGGTATGTCTTTGGGGAGCTTGATCTTGGGTTAGTAGGTAGTTTCTTTAAAAAGTTAATATTTCATAAGTGATGCAAGTTCATTGCTTCCTCCAGTTGAATCTCTTTGTATGACTTTTTCCTCTAACTTATAGCTAAATAAACTGGAGGTGTAACTGACTAATAGCTACAGCACTTTCTGAACATACTTAGGGAATATAAATTTGGCTGTTAGGGAATTGAAGGAATATGATTAAGGATCACAATATTAGTAGAAGAACAGATTATGGATCTTGGCTACATTTGTGGAAGGCAGGATGAGTATCCTGAAAGTTTGTGTAAATGATAAAATTGAGGGTAAGAGAAGACCAAGAAATGGAACAGAAAGTCCTTCATAGCAAATTTGGATTTAATTACCCATTAGGTGATTTAATGGAACCAGATGGGTAATCTGGGGTAAGAAAATGAGTGCATCGGCAGTTTGAGAGATTTCTACTTTCTTGTTATATTTGGAAAGTCCAGATGATTAGAGGGCTGTGTCAGGACCTGAATTTGTGAAGCACATGCTAATCTAGCTCAGGCAATAAAAATGAGCAGGGTGGATCCAAACCTGGTAGAGAAGGTTGGGGACAACCACCTGAGTGAGTCTTCATCTTACCATCAGCTCTGCTTCTCTGGTAGGAAGATCCCTCCTCATCCCTAGTGTGTTTGAAACCATTGTGGGTCACAGTTCACAAGTCTGTCCCCTCCAAGCATCCACACACCACTTTAACAATAGCAAGGCCATCTCTAGACCTTGGAACACTCCCAAGATTTCTGCTTAGATAATTTCAAATCAGTAAAGAGGAAAAATGCTCTCTTCTTCCTTTAAAGCTGCCAGGCTTCATTTGTCCTGATGTCTTTGCCTCCAAATATCCTGGGTCTCATCTCAAGATGTCAATCTGAAAATAGGACTTTGAATCTGCAAGCCCTTCTTTAAAATTAATTAAAGAGAAAAAAATCTCTTAGAAAAGGGTACTGTACTAAAGTCATCAGGAGAAATGAAGACTGACAGTTTAATTTTGCTAAATAGTGTAAGAGAAAAGATGTCAGCCACAATGACTGGTAGTCCTGCTCTATCTGACAGTAATGGAATATGCTGCAGAGCATTAATACTCATTTTTTAATATTTTCAAAACTTTACATAGGATTTTCTCAAAGAGGACTTGAGTCTATATTTTCCATTTTTTCCTGGATCTCCCCCATATAGGCTGAACTGGGCTTATTTACATATCAGTGCTTAAAACACAATTCCAAATGCCTCTTCATGTTCATCTCTCTCTCAGTCAGTATGCCGTCTATGTATCCTCAGTCTTTGGAGATGATGGCTCAGCAGTGACAATACACTTACCAGGCTCAGGTCTTCATCATTCAGATGCTTCACAATTTAGAATTGGTCATACTCATCAGGTACAAGAGGGCTGACATTATTGGAATAGGCAAATAATACATACCATGTTTTTACTTGGACACAGGAACTGTAATCTTGGAATTAATTGCAGAGGGCAAGTATACTGAACTAAGAAAGCAGGACCAGCACCACAGGTAGAAAACTAGCCTCCACATACTGGGGAGGTGATGATAAAACCAGGAATTTCAGGTAAGTCAATTTGTACACAAGTAGGAGGAGAGCAGTACAATGGATTTAAAGATGGTGATTGTGTAGTTCACAGAGGAGAGCTGTCAAAAATAATTGCTCAACTCGGGAAGGCATGCAGAAAGTAGAGTCTGTAGTACATTCTTGGAGGAGTAAACTAAGGAATAACATCTACAGAAGAAGTAAAGAAAGCAGAAATATCAGGGAAAAACTAGGTTCAGATGCAGTCACAACAAAGGACTCAGCTGATTTTATAGGGAGCTGTGATTCTGGAAGGAACTTACAGAATTGTTCTAAATTGAGATGAGAGTGCACTGGACCCTTTATATCTCCACATGTCCCCCAGGAAAGAGGGTGTCATTTGGGGCAAGATGTTTCTATTCAGACAATGGCAAGATCTGGAGGGTACTCAGCAACAAACTCGCTGTTTCCCAAACCATCAGCACTAGAGTAGTAAAGGCTTTGGTCCTACAGTGGGATGATCACAGGGGCCATGCAGCATCCAAGAGTTTTCCCCATAAATCGTTCAGATTTATTTGTTTCCTAAACATTCCAGAAAGATTCTGGTAGCCTCTTTCATTAAGTTGTAATGAAACTACAATCGATTTTCAGTTAGCAACCACACAATATGCCAACCTAAGAAGCTAGAATTTCATGCTTCTGTTATCTACTAATCATGGTGGAACATCATGAAGCTTCAGGTGGGGACTGGTAATTTGAAATAGCAGATCATACAAGAGTCTCAATCACTTGCTTTTACAGTTTACTTTCACACTTTAATCCTGCTTATGCCCAGTCCTGTGTGTACTACCTCCATCTTAGAATGCATTATTACTAGGCCTTACTGCTTTTATGACTTGGAAAACCCATCTGAACCCAGTTCATGAGAAACGCTCCAGCCTGCGTGGCTTTAATGTTCCATCATTAGACCCCCCATCTCTGGGTGTCCAGTAGCCTTCCTAAGATTAATTTTAAATGTTAACATATTACTGCAGATTGCATAGATTTTCTCTATCTCCTTGCATTGACATGCTGTGAATCTCATTCTTTGGCTTACAAGAAATTCCTCTTGAATATTTTCTTACTAAAATCACCCCTAATATACAGAACTGTTTACATTATTGCTTGGTTCAGCTTCAGCTCCCTTTAATAATGCTTTTCATGAGACCAATATGTATGTCAGTGCAGTATTCCCAAGGGTAGGATATTCCAAAGAGGTCTCAATGGGCAGTGTGATTCCTTCTTCATGATAGACATGGTGAGAGGCAATAGTGTCCTTTACATTGGAGTTGATGCCCTGGCACACCTCATTGGATCTCTAAATAATTCACTGATGTAGCAAGTTTCTGAATATTCATGGATTTTATCTCCCAGACTCTGAAGTGTATTTCTTTTACAAAGGCCTCTAGTGAACTTGTCACTTCTTTCTTATCTGGCTTTATTGCCATGATGTCATCAACAAATTCATGACTACAATGTTCTGTGCGATGTCCAAAAGTCTGGGTCTGTTCAGACTATATAATTGCATGGGGCAGAAGAGGGTAGTGACCTCTGAGCTTCTCTGTGAGGCAGGTTTCCTGTTCACCATCTTGCTTCTTATCACTTTAGTTGATGGATGGTCTTTCAAGTCTTCCCATAGAAAAATACTCACTGATGGACTTTCAAGATTTACATGGTATAAAACTCTAATAAACCCACTTCTCTAGATCTTCATTTATTCATATACATTCTTCTACATAAATTCTAGCATTTTTATTCACTCAGTCAGGACTCATTGCTTTCTCTAACTCTAGGAAAAATATACATGTATCAGTAAACTGTCCCAAACCCAACTCTGTATTCTTCTGCCTTTGATCCAGCACCCTGTTAATCTACTTCTATATGTACTCTTTTCAACTCCCATGTTTTCTAGGTTTTTCATTTAATTTAGAACACATTTTATTTCAGCCCTAATAATTCCAGAATCTTATCTAATAATTTCCAGGGTAAGTCATGCTGTGACTTAGACTTAGTAGAACCAGCTACTGATCATAGTGAAAATATGGAGATACTGTTTATGTTTCTGCATAGGCTTCAAGTAGGGGATGGCAGATAAAGTGCCAATGTGAAGGTGTACACACAGAGAATTTAAGGGAATCAACTTTTTTTTGGTTGTTCATAAACTTAATTCCAAGTCTGAGAATCCTATTCCTTCCCAAATAGAATCTTGACTTTGGCTTTGCTGACTAACAAGTCTGAGAATACTACACTCTTTAAAATTCTTAGTCTCATGAATAAGACTTGTGAGTTGTCATCTTTTCTTATTCTCTACCTTCAAGAGAATTGAATTTCTTTAAATGTTGACTAGCAGGTCTCTTGGCTTTCACTCTCAGATTTTAATTGAAGATTAACAAAAGAACCCTAACTTTTCATTATCATCTTCAAAGCATCTATTGAGTCCAGTAGCAATGTTCTTTCAATTCCTAATATTTCCCAGTATTTCTCAAATATCTTATATGTTGAACCTGCTAGTGCACTTCCTATCAGGGGTATACCATCTAAATTCAACACCAATAAAAATGTTAAAGCTATAATGTTACCTCCATGCTTCACATAATACCAGTGATGGAGTCCTCATTGTCAGTAAGCTTCAGCTCCAAAACCACGTCTTAAATTTGGCACTCAAACCACTCATGAACACAATAGTCATAGCTTTTATTCCTCTGGAAGTCAGAATCTTTAATAGAAATTAGGTCCAGAAAGTGGATTGGGGAATTTTCTTAGAATCAGCTCCTAAGAGAGAGTGAAAGAGGTAAACCTGGGAAGAGAGAGAAGTTGGACTGTGAATCATACACAACAAAGGATTTGGACAATGATCCAGGGGACTCTGATGACCCTTAAGAATCTTTCCAAATTAGAGCAAGTGGACTGGACCTTTTTACCCCACATCTACCAGTCATTGCAATTGTGGGTATAGCTGGAAAGGGCAATATGATGTAGACACAACAGATATTGTTAGTCAAGGGTGATCTCTGGAGGAGAACTCAGGAACAAACTGCTGTCATCTCTCAGCCTCTAGAGAATGGAGAATTAACCAGGAGGGCTAAGACACCCAAGCCAACATCCAATATAGGAAGAAGTCACAAATGTTCAGCACTGGGACTAACATGAGGTGAGGGAGGCATTCATCTCAGGAGAAAAATAATGACTGAATCCATTTTAAAAATCAGCATTAATGCAAAAACAATCTATGGTGAACAATATATCAAAATTTTAAACAAAGACAGGATCAATATCACTGGATTTGACTTCTGCTTCAGGCTCTAATGTGGCTTGATACAATTCTGATGTAGAACTTTTTTTGGTAGATAATAATTTCTTAAAATATAACTAAATGTTCATTAACCTTGGAAATAGTGCACATAATAATGAAACCACAATAAAAATTTACTCAGTGCCTTTTTAATTCAGAGACTGAGCTGGAGACTTCAAGTAAAACAAAGCTCTAATATTTGTAAGACAGGTATTATAGCCCCATTTTCAGAGGAGGCTTGAACAATACCAGGGATTCAGAATTTTTATGCACAGGAAATATCCAATTTTTACATAAATCATGGCCTATATTTTTAAATAAGTCAATGTCATTTTATAGTCACATTATAAACATGGGAAATGACTCAAAAAACTCAATATAACTCTACACCAAGTACTAAATATCAGAATCCAATAAAAATTTTTTATGTGACATGTGATAAGTGTAAAACCATAGCTTTTGAGGACTTTTGCAGCTGCTCTGGTTTAAAAAAAAAGCATGCCTTGAGATTCAAGGTCCATATTAAATTCCACATTCCCAGAGATTCCTAGAGAGCACTCACTGACCACTATTTCTCCCTTGTTGTAGGCACAATGGAACTTTCTCCTTGATTGGAGAACTTTTGACATAGTAATCTGGATTAGAATTACCACATGTTTTCTATGTGTTCTCCTTTAGATCACAGCTTTTCAGAATGTATTGAGTGACTCATTTATCATTTACCCACATACATGTTGAGGGTCAACAAATATGTGTCAAAAGACATCAAAATAACAAATGTAGTAAGCATGTCCCTTTCTGATTGATGTGCTCACATTCTCTCTCTCTCTCTCTTTTTTGCCCCCTTTTCTTTCTGTATATATACACACATACAAACACATGATTTTGACTCGACATTTCTTTGGAAAGAAATAAATTAGTCCCAGTCTCTTTATCTGTACTAGATCCCTACTTGTGGTCTATTTAAAATGAGTACTGAAAAGACAACTCCAAAAGATGAACTGTCTTTAGGATTTTGGTTAAACTAAATTGGGTTTTTAAAACATATGACATACACATCATACTGATAGTATTGATTAAAGAGGTAAATGAAAGATTGAAAATAGAGATTGTGCATCTTACACTGAGTTCCCGAAATAAAGATTTGGGTGCAAATGATTTATTAAGAATATAATCTCAAGAGAAATCAGCATAAGAGAGGGTGAATAATACCAAGACAGGGAAGAGTTGAAAGCTGGGAAAAATTGCAATTATTTGAAATTAAAAAAAAAACAGCGAGAATCATAACATCATCTTGATCCATGGATACACTGCAATATAAATTTACAATTTCAAAAACAATTTCATACATCTGCCAGTGGCTAAGGACTCCTAGTTACATAAATGCTCTCTAGCTCTGAGCCTTCAGGTGAAGAGACACCAGTAGTTCAAAGTCCATCCTCTGGAGAAGGCCACAGGTGAGTCACTGTGAAGCAAAACACTCAATTTGAGTTCAGGGACTCAGATAGCCTGGCTCTGAGGGAGCAGGAGAAAGAACCACCAGTGCAGATGGATGTCACCACTAGCTTTGCTAAAATCCACTCACTTTTCACATCAGATTGTCTGTATCCTATGATACATTTTCAAGACTATGATTGAGTACAAATTGAGAAAAAATTTTAAGAGGATATTTTAGCAAGATAGGCTTCTAAATAAGATGAAACACATAATGTGTCTACTGGTGTTACGTATCCCTAAGTCACGGATTCAGGACCTCTCTTGTACTGTCCAATATGGTAGCCCCTAGCCACATGTGACTTCTGAGCACTTGAAATGGGATGAATGTGACCATTCATTTAATTTAACTCTATTTAGAGTTAAATTAAAAATTAAATTTAAAAAGTAGAAAAAAAACAATTTTACCTATTTTTGTTGTAGTTAAACACAATCCCTTTGTTTGGGGCCAGTTGCATTTCACTTTAATATTGAAAGAGTTTTTATTTTACTTATTTTTTCTGTGTTTCAGTGCTCATTGAAGGTGAGTGTGTGTGTTTTCTAGTATTACACATGAACATTACCAATCTAGGCAATATCAACAGACTAATTTAACTGGATGGATTTTTTTTCTATGCACTGATAAATGCATTTCAATGTTCTTATTTGAACAGATAGCATGAATTACAAAGACACCTATGTGAATCATAATTGGTAATTAAATTGAAATTCTTATTTTTGTCAGGATATAATTAAATTAGTTTTCAAGTTTTAAAAAATCAGTATGACACACTTTTACAGCTAAGATGTAGACACACTTCTAATGCAGATTATAATGGGATGAAAAAAGACAGTATCACAACCGGTACATTATTTGCTTTTTTAAATAAAAGTACTGGAAGAAAGTATGCCATAAATTTGATATCGAGTTTCAGTTACAATTTATGAAGGTGAAACAAAATGAAGATGCTGTTTATTTCCTGTATAAACAAAATAAAGTGTGCACTGTTGCAACATCCTCAGGAAATACATAGGGAAATAAGGCATGTTGCAGTGTATAGTAGAAGCAGTGGACCCCGTGGTCAGTGCCTACAGACAGACCTTGCATGTCATATAGTGACCACTTTATGAAGTGATGCTATCCAGTACATAATAATGTTGTTGATTTAAACAGTGCATGAACATTTGCCTGATACCGTAAGACACTACAACCAAAAATATGTGAATCCTGTTTAGAATAAACAGATGCTCTTTCTAAGGTGGAAGAGGACACACATAAGGAGCCAGACTTCAGGTAGTTATTTGATATCCTTGAGAGAGAGCCTCGCATCCAGTGCTCAGGGTTTACTTTGGAAGCTGACCGTCTGGCATTCCGTAAGCAGCGTGCTAATCAGCCTTGGTGAAGTAGCCTGGTCTAGAGGAGAATTAGGAACAGACATTGAGGGAAACAAGCCCTGCTTTTCATAGAATTTTCTAAAAACTGATGAGGCCACACTATCTTCTACCAAGAGGGATGCTATGGTTTGTCCCCACCAAAATGCTTGTCGAAGTTTAATCTCTATTGTGAGATATTAAGATGTAGAATGAGGTGGCATCTTTAAGAGATGATTAGGTCAGAAGAGGTCTGAATTCATGGGTGGATTAAGCCCTTCATGGGTCAATGGGTTATCTTAAGAGTGGGTCTGTTGTGAAAGCTGAGTTTGCTGTGTCCCTTCCCTGTGCCACTTTCTCCATGTGATGTCTTGTGTTATTTCAGGACTTTGATTAGATTTCCAACCAGTAAGAAGTCCATAACTAGATGTGGTCCCTTGATCTTGAGCCTCCAGAACCTTAAGTTAAATAAACCTTTAATATATGTAGATTGGCTGGTCTGTAGTATACAGTTTTGCTACAAAATTGACCAAGACAAAGGAATTGGTCCATTCTGCAGAATGATTGCATTCAATGAAATAAAACCATACAAGATTTTCAATTGTATTTACCCTTAGGTCTCTATCTTACATTTCAACATCAGATCCCTTCCTTGTAAGGGTTTTCTTTCAAATTACAGCTTGTAGAGACTGAAGATTTGACTCCACCTAGAATTATCTTAAAATGAAGCCTTGGGCCTGACCTTGCACAAGTAGTTTTTCAGCTGTAGAAAAAAAGTGTTTATTAAATGAATTTCAGATCTAAGTGAAATAAGAGTTTCTAATATACAAACAAACTTTAAAAGACAAAAATACCTTTGGATCCAGCATTCTGGTGGCCCTCATAAATACTAACATGTAGAACTCTTTTCCCAGGGTGTGTTTAATATGCCAGTGGCAATATTCTCCTCTGAGAAGCACTAAGGCTTCACTGGGAAAGTAGAAGTTCCCTTAGAACGAAAATCTTCTGATGAAGGTCTCACCCACCAATTCAAATCTCCTATGACAAAGCCTTGTGGAGGTACTGATATGCATATTGCTAGCTGATTCTGATCTGAAAAGCTTTTTGAAAACTTTATTATACTTTACTCCTGACTGCAGAATTGATATGACCTCCAGTAAAGTTTCTCCACTCAGTCAAGGTTAACAGTTTAGTCTACCTCCTATTCACTGGGTCCCATGGTGTTCTGGGTAAGCAGGATCATTCTCTTCATGCAAAGCTTTTCTCTTTCATGGTGACTTCACCTCCACATAGGGAAAGTTTGCAGACCTGGCCACATATACTTTCATTTACTATGATGTACGCGTGTCTCATATTAACATTTTCCCTGATCCTACAGCTAATCTGTCCAAAAATTGATCAACCTTAGGGATTTGACTATTGTGAGAGGAATAATAGAAATAAAGAGAATGTTCCTGTCATGGTAGAGTTTAGAATTTCATGGTCAACCAACATTACTTACTATACTTGACAAAATTTGAAACTGATTCAAGCAGCATTCTATCCAATTCTAAAATAGGCTAGTTTAAGGATTGAGGACACAGCCCATGCTACCCACTCCACCCCACCCCCAAGGCCTAAAATATCTGCAGTAACACCCACGAATATCACATTTAGGTAATTGTGGTCCGATATCACATTTGGGTCACTTTGGGTAAAAAATAGATAGCTGAATGAAACTGAGCCAATAAAAATCTCTCTCAAAACTGATTTCCAAAAGTTTTCCTTAAGCCCTTGAATGGGAAGAACATGTAAGAAATAAGAGGCTGCTGAATGGGATACATGCTCAAAATACCTATCCAGGAATATGGAACAAAGGAAGTGTGCATAGAAAAATGGAGAAGCGGAGAAAGAAGACAGAATAGTAGATCTGGTTCTCGAGGCTTCAAAACTTCAGCTGATATTGTTCCTTAGGTCCAGATAAAAGATCAGTCCTTATATGCTAGGAGATAGCTAGTAGTCATCCTCATTTGCTAAGCTAGTCTAAGTATCTGAAATTTTTACCCCCCAAAAGTACAGAGAAAACATAATGCTAAATGCTGTGGTCCAGAATAAGCTGTCAGATGTCTCCACAGCCTTCTGCAACACTCAAATATGGTTTCACAAGGGAAGAGAGAACTTTGTTAGGACTTATGGCATAAAGGAGCAAGGAATACTTAGCTATGATTTCTTCCTCTCTGAAGAGGGTATCACAGGTAGTTAGAACAGCATGATCTATGCAGAGAGGCAGAATCAGACTTAATACATGTGCAATGCCAAGGGAACAACGTGATTCTCACAGAGGGGTCATGCTGTGAGCCTTGGACACATCTGGCAAGTGCTACAGAAATATTTATTTTTGTGGATTACCATGATTCCTGCCCTTTGTGGTGATTGACTTCACAAGATCAATTATACTTCTAAATGGTGTCCTCTGAAAGGTCAAATAGCTCCTCAAAGAAATACTTGACTCTTGGGATGGTAAAGGATAGTACTATAAGAAAGTACTAAGAAAAAATATATAAGGGTGTGAGAATGACCAAGGTGACAGTTTGAAGTGTGATCACTAAAATAAATACATGGATGAATTATAAAGCACTGGGAGAATAGGAGCTTGTGTATTAGTACAGGTAAAAATTAGGTTAATAGAGGGCGGAGAAAGGAAAGCTCTTGTTTATTAATGCCAAATGCCAAGGACTAAGTGTAGAAGTAGTATTTGAGTTTGGAAGACTTCATTTTGCAACCCTCATAGTAAAGTTTAGATTAGGCAAGAATTATCAGTGGATACTAAACCCAGGATGGAATTTTGACTGAGAACTAGGATATTTGCATCATCTTAAAGGGACCTCTACCAAGTATTTATTACTTGTGATGGATGGGAAATAATTAATTATACAGTACAAATATAAGACAGTATTGAAACTCAATAATAAAAAAGTTGTATTATCAGTAAAAGTAATACAGACATCATAAGCCCTTAGATGTGATCCCTTGAGAGAAGCATAACTCTGCCTACACAGTATTCTGGCACAGAATGCATATCCTAATTGAATGATGAGCCTGCATTAGAAAAACACAAAATGAATAACAATTGATTAACAAGGGGAGAGGTCAACTCTATTTCTTCAAAGCATTAATGTTATAAACAACCACCAACACTGGCTGTGAAATGTTCCAGAGGAGAAGATGCTAAAAAGTACTGAGAATTAAATGCAATACATGACTGTTTGGAGGAGGGGGGGAAATGACCTACAGCATACTCTTTGGTTTAAATGACAAAATTGGAATACAAACAGTATGGGATAAAAAATATGGCACATTAAATTTACTGAAACTGATAACTGTTTTGTGGTCATGTTAAAATCATTTTTGAATTATAATTGTCCTTATCATGATTCTTACTATTCATTGAACACACACTGTGTTAAAAAGCTTTATGTTTTACTTTCTTCCTTCCTCACAAAGCCCCAAAAGGGAGACAATCCAAAGGGAACTGTCCTTGTAAGGAGATTTTCCAGTGTGGATGTTTCTGGGATCACAGCCAGCTGATTATTGAATCCAGACATGTGAAAGCATTTCTGTTGTAAAATGCGGTTTAATTCTGCTTAAAAACAAATTCTGTCCCTTAACAAACCTAAGCACATCAGGATAAACTTGGTGGAAACAAAGGCAGGGGACTCAGGAAGATATACTTTGCTGTCATGTGAAGTGGGGATTGGAGAAGGGTCCAGAAATCAATGAATGATGATGTCTTTACTTGGTGACATGAGGAAAGAGGCAGTATAAGAAAGTCATGGTTAAAAGTGAGGATAAACCATGAGGCGTGATTACAGAACTGGCCTGAGCACTAATCACATTTGTTGTTGCCCCTTCGGTAAGTCATTCTACTCTCAGGACTGACTTTCTCGATAATGTGAAAACCAACCAACCAAACCACCACAACAAAAAACCACTATCTGTAGTTCCCTGCAGCCCCACAGCACCGAGGATTGAACTACCCAGTGTCACTCTACTGCTTCTCTTGCCAAGCTCCATCCCCAACCCTTTTTTGATCTTCTTTTGAAACAGGCTTTCAAAGTTTCTGACACTGATTTCAAACTTGGAATCCTCCTGCCTCAGCCTCATGAGTAGCTGGGATTACAGGTATGGGCCACTACACCCAGTTTCCAGTGTGTTTATTAACACAGGAATCACTATGGGTACTTTCCAAAGTAAGGTGGCATCAGGGAACAAAGCAGATCAATGAAATCACTCTCTACAAAGTGGAGTATGAGAAAATAAATTTATGCATGCATTGCTTATATATCTCATAATTGTGTGTGTATAAACATATATCTTTTTATATCACTCATGTGCATATCAATATCTGGTTTGTTTCACTCCATATTAAGTAATTACATGTCCAATTTAACCACAACATTTTATGTAGGTCATTCATTTATAATTGATGCATGTTATTCCCTTACATGAAGATATCATGTTTAAAAATTCCACTTATCGTAGATATGAACTATGTTTGTCCCCAAAATTCTCAACACTGAAACAGTACCACGGTAAATATTCTTGCACAGGTCATTTGGAAGATAAACACAGTCTTCTCTTGGGCATATACCTAATAGTAATATTGTCAAGTATAGGGTAAACTGTTTATTCACCTTAGTAGATAGTACCAAAACGTATTTCCAAGTAGTTGAATGAATTTCCCTCCTACCAGCAGTGTGTGAATTATCCACTTGTCACTATCTTTATCAACATTTATTACTGTCAACCATGATTTTTTAAATCTTGTAGCAAATGGAGAATGGTATTACATTGGTTTTTCTGTTACTTACTTATTTTGGAATCTTGTTGATAAGTGGAGGATTCAGCACCTTTATCATGCCTATGTGCACATGACTATCCTGCCTCTGAATTACTGAAAGTTATCTCTCCCTTTTTAATACAAGTGTCAGCTTCTTGAAGATTTGTAGAATTTCTTCATCTATTCTAGATGTAAGACAGTTTCCAGGTATATATGTTACAAATAGCTTCTCTGAAGCAGTCATTTGCTCTTTCATAATCTTAATCTATCAATGAACAAGTTTTTTTAAAATTTTAGTTGTAGATGACACAATACCTTTATTTTATTTACTAATTTTAATGTGGTGCTGAGGAATGAACTCAATGCGAGGCAAGTGCTCTACCACTGAACCACTAACCCAGCCCCAAAGAACAACTTCTTATTTGAATGGCTTCTATCAAAGTTTAGGCTCTGCAGACAACAGGCTCTGTAAGAGACTAGCATACCTGATGTTTCAGAGATTACTCTTTGGATCAAAGCCATGGAAAGAAAGAGAACTAAGAGAAAAGTCAGGTAGCAATGCAGGCCTAGTCTCAACCAACCCTGGCAAGCTCTAGAGCATGTATATGCTCTTACAGTTGCCTCAAACTGGACCAAAATGGCAGCATGTTACCAGGTAATGGTTGCAGCAATCCCTGGAAGAGTAAGGCCTTGGGTAAAGTGGTTCTGCACCCAAGGCTATCCCTAAATCTAGAGGATGACTGATTTGTTGCAGCCCTCTCAGCAGCTGAGGTAAAAAGTCCTTTCTTGAAAGGGTTCCAGTCCAATGCTTAAAATCATTTCTCTTTTATGGTTGGTGCTTTTTGTGTTGTAGTTAAGAAATTTCACCTACTTCACTATGATTTTTATTTCTCTATGATTTCTTCCAGATGTTTGAAAATTTATCTTTCATATTTGGGTCTTATCATCTGTCAAAGTTTGGTACATGGTATGAGGAAAGGGTCAAAGTTCCTTCCTTTTCTAACATGAGGATCTAATCAAAACAGCACTTATTTATATAGACTATTGTTTTCACACTGCATTTCAGTGGCTCATTTGATACTTAAACACATGGCTAAGGCTGAGAATTAATAATCTAGATGTTTATAAATCTCTTTGTCAGGTCTAGGTTTTCTAGATACAAAACAATAAGAATTAGAATGTGATTAAAGGAAAATTTTTGTTTAAACTGAAAGTGGTCAGTGATAATGATAGGAAATAAATAGGTATTTTGGCAAACCTAATAAATTTGGAGAAAAGTTTGTGAGGCTAACCCAAACCTAGTGAAATGGTACTTGAGTTTGAAGGAATAAAATAAAATTGATATTGAAAGACTTGATGGATATGTGCAAATTATTAAATATAGTAGAAGTGTTAGACATTGATGTGGGTACAATTCAAAGTCACTCCAGTCTAGTTAGAGACATTTAATTCACTACAGAAAGATTATTAAGTTTTTGCTTTGAACATCAGAAAATGTTTCTTGGAGTAGGTAATATTTTAATCAACTACTTTAATAAACTTTGGAGGGTGAGGAATAGCATATGGGGAAATCAGGATTTAAGGTTGGAAGACACTTGAGAGAGGAGTTGGTCTGTGAGTGAAGTTTTGTCCTCCATCAAGCACCACCAAACTCTCTTCTCCACCCCTCCAAGCTGTTCAAGTTTCCATCTCTGTTCATTCTCTCTTTCTCTATCTCTCTCTCCACATGTGTATGTGCATAGGTATATGTGTGTCTTTTATAGATATTTCAATCCTGCCATTTTTAAGCGTCAATTAATGACTATTTCCTCCAGAAAACCATCTCTTGTCAGTCTACCTTATAACCCATCTCTGCATGTGGCCATCACAACATTGACCTTGTCAAATCCTTAACCAGCTATATGTGAGCACTGCAAGGGCACAGGCCAGGAATTATATACTTCTTCACTGTTTTATGGCCTGGATCATCTGGGTGACAGTAGGCCATCAATAACCTTTTTGTTGATCTGGACCATAATTTAACCAAGATAAATGAAATGGTATCTTTTCCCAACTCAAAAGCCTAAACATGGACTTCACATATAATAGGTTCTCAATATTTTTTTTTCTTAAACAAAATAGGAAATGAGTGTGAAAATTGAGGCCCTGTTCATCTTGAATAACATATTGTGTTTGTTAAATAGAGAATTGAGAGAAGCAGCCAAATTTGATTGTGGTACTAAGTCACAGGGGAGATGGTTTGTCTTTAAATACCAAATCTCCATGCTTCTTGAGCAAAAATAAATAGATGAAGTAGGGCAGAATCTTAGTAAGTTTTGGGACTGACTTACTTTCCAGAAGATCATATTTCATAAAAATTGCATTTTTCTCATAACCCCTGGTTTTGAGGAATGAGTTAGGTGTGGTTGTCCATTTTAGCTCTCCAAGGGTCCAATGCATGAACAAGTCAGGTGACTTTTAAACAACGTGCTAACATGTAAGCCATATACTTGGAAGTGTTTCCTCTCCTTAAAAAAGAGAAAATATCCTTGTGACCTAGAAAAAGTTTAAGTGATCCTTCATTGCCATTAAATCAGTAGAGAAGCTAAGAACATTAATAGAAAATATGGCTCTTGGAGGATATTTCCAGTTGTTATTTTTGTTTTTGCCTTGACTATTACTAATTAGATTTTCCAATAGCCATTGAGTATGAGGTTTCCTAGAATTAAAGGCATAGCAAGATATAGAAAAGATATTGCTTTCTCCAGAGTTTTATGAAGCTGATATCAATCTTTTGTTTCATAAACTTCAGACTGGTTATTATCCTAAATGTAGGCTACAATGCGTTCAAAGTGACATTGACAGGAATACAAATAGGAGTGCTCACAGTGATTTGAAACACTGGGGCTGAGAAGAACTGGCTTCCCTTCAGTGCCTGAAGAATGGAATGAAGAAGTCATAAAGCAGCCAGCCTTTGAGGAAAATCCGAACTGAGTGACTCAGTGAATAACTCCAAGGTACAGATTTTGCTGTTAGTTGTTTCCTAGTAAGAGGAGAAAGAGCAAAGGTTTACATTAACACTCAGAATATGGGCTTGGGGAAAATTAATTGAAAATGTCCAGGTCCAAAATCAAGAGACCTGGAGGTTTTGATCCAATTTCTGAGATTCAGGTGACCTTGGACAAGTCGCTCAAGTCCCTGGGCTTCAGAGACTTTTTGGTTCTGTTTTTTTCTGATGTGTAAAATAATAACACTGAAAAAAATAATTTCTAAAACCCTCCCAAAACGTATAGGTTTCTATCAGCAAATCCTTAATACTGTGGCCAAACCTGACCACACCAGTTGACCATTCACAGTGTGGGAAGAATAAAAAGTACATTATTATTATCACAGTTTTATAATGGAATAAACTGAAGCTAGCCTAGCTCAATGGTGTGTAACTGGAAATAGATTAATAAACATTCTAGGTTCCACAACCCAATCATGAGCTTTTATGCACATAGTTGCAGAAATTTGGAAGCATTTGTTTCAGGACTCAATAAGAGATTATTTAACCCACGGCCTCCTTTTGACCTCTGCTACACAAGGAATCTGCAGCCATGGGAGTTGGAAATGGTTACTAATATCTTATTTTCTGTGCCATGGCCTGCTAAATGTCCACCAAATACACATTTACAGGTCCTCCTTGAACACAGCTGAGTTGAAGGCATTGCCATCTCCAACAATGGTGTTTTTAGGTCATCCTGGGTTTTGTAGATCCCATCCAGCCAAAGCAGAGGAAAGAACCTGTGGGAGCAAGTGTGAGAGAGTCCTCTGAGCTCCATTTCTAGAAATAGCCTGCATCACTGTTTTCATTCCATGACTAACCCAAGGCTGTACCTAATGGTGAGGGGTGGGTCACATTCAGGGTAGCCCATAGTCTTTTTCCACACGGTCATCTACTTCCAGTCACTCATGCTTGTTTCAACATCAGGGAGTGAGGATGTCACATGACTTTGGAGAATTTCCCCCACTGCCTGCAGAATAAAAAGACAAAATCCTGAACTTGGCTTCCAGAACCTTCCATTGGCTGAACTTTCTTTGCTTTGTCAATCTTATGCACACAGCTATAAATTCTTTGTTCCTGCCTCATGGTCTCATGGATTCCTAACATCGTATATTTACTCAGACTATTTCCTTTGTCCACCTTGACATGTCTAAAATTGCCTTCTTTCTAACAACCAATCCCTGGTTTATACCAACTAGATGGGATATTTCTCTCTCCTTCTCCTCCCACTCTAAACGTCTGTGGCCTTATTATTTCTCTCCTGTATTACAATAATTCCTGAACTTGCTTTAATGCTTATTAAATGCTGTATTCCTTCCTAGAACTTAGACTTCCATGGGACATAGGAGTTAGAGGTACATGACAAACTTATCTATATATCCAAGTTCCCAGAATCCCAAGTGACATGCTGATTAAATGTCTGTGTTTACTGAAAACACAGTAAGATTATAATAAGTGCTTGGAAACATTTGTTGAGTTTTATGTTTGGTTAATTGATGTTTGAGGTTGCTTTTGCATTAAAATTCTTTCACTCCTTATTAATGTGTTTTATTAACAGAGTACCAACTATATGTCATTTGATACTCTTATTAGTTTATTATTAATGCTGCCACTAATTGTCATAAAATTAGTGGCTTAAAAAAAAGAAAACTTATGTATAGTTCTGGAGGTCTATGGTCTATTTCACTGTATGAAATGGGTTTCACTCAACTAAAATCAAGGTATTATAAGGGCGATGGATCTCCTGGAGTCTCCAGAGAATCCCATTCATTCATTCATTGCCTTCCCCAGCTTGTGAAAATTACCGGCATTGATTAGCATGCGGTATCTTCCTCTGTTTTTGCTCTATTTAATTATTTATTTTTTTTGGGGGGTGAGGGGTGGTAGAGGTGGGAGAGGAGTGGGAGGTAGTGATGGAACTCAGGGCCTTGCAGAGGGTAGGCAAACGCTATACCATAGAGCTACGATCCACCGAGCCCCTATTCTTCTTCCATTTTAAACCAGCAGTATATTATCTTCCAAACTCTGTCTGATTTTGATCCACGTTTCCATCTTCACATCCCGTTACAAAATCCTTAATTGAAACATATGTGCAAACTCTCCCCTATGTAAGTAACATACTTTCACAGGTCTAGAGATTGGGATGTAGGTCTCCTTGTGGGCTGTTATTCTGTATGTATTGAATATCAAAAAATAAAATGCTGTGCCCTAGATGAGGATATGTATTCATATCTTTTACACAGAAAAAGATCATAATTATTCTTTGTGAAAAGGAGAAAGTTGTGTTTTGGGATTTGAGATAGTTTTCCCTGTCTCTTTTGTATCACTAAAATAACTTTTGTTTTGGACCTGATATATAAGAAATAAAATGAAATTAGGATGCATTTGTAAAGTGCCCAGATAAAGCCAAAAAAGGAAACCTCTTTCATTTTGATGCAGTAAAACCTTATTCAGTTGACTACTAAAATATACTTAATCATGGTACATTTATGAAGCTGTGAAATATTTACAAGCCAATGCCTCAGGCAGATGTCATATAGCATATTTGTTCCACAGTTCAGTAAATTATGGATACAAACACTCGAATTGATGCTTTTAAGCATGTTAGGGAAAACAAACCTTTCCTTAAAAGTTAGTTTTTGTTTGAAAAATTTTAGTTTTTCATTCTAAAACATGCTGTTTTCCAGACTCTTCTAAAATGACATAAATAATCCTCGCCTATAAAAATTTATTTCAGAACATTTGGTCTTTTGATTGTGTCATTTCTATACAGATTAGGTGATCAGCTGTTTTTACTAGATGCAGTTATACTATATATTTAATTATCTTGAAGAAATAAAAAAAATATTTTTCTTAATATGATTTCCCATAGGTGTAAATGACTCTTCACTACTGTTTTGCTTTATCAAAAGTAGTTCTGGTTACATGATTACTATGTAGTCTCTGGAAGACAAAAAATTATGAAAATAAGCACAAACACTTGAAAATCATACCAGAAAAGGAAAAAATGAGTCAAAATGAGTCATACATGAAAAGCAGTAGAGTGACATGGTTAGTTTAGATTTCAAAATGAATGTCTCAGGTGTCAAAGCCATTATGGAAGTAGCTTTCTTTTTTCTTCTTTCCTTCCTCCTTCTCCTCCTCCTTTGTCTTTTTTTTTTTTTTGATATATATATATATATATATATATATATATATATATATATATTTGTGAGATACAATATGGCATTTATATGCATTATAAAACGTGTGAAAACCAAAAAAAGGTAATTCACATTTTTATTTCCTCAAATACAGTCATTTCCTTTTTTCATTTTTTATTAGAGAAATAGAATCATTTCTATGTGATGAGGACCTTCAAATTTTTTCTTCTAGCTATTTTGAAATCTAAAATTAATTGTTGAAGACTACAGTTGTCTCATTGTGCTATATGACTATGCCACTCCCCAACAATTTTGTGGAACCATTGTTCAGTTTCTCACTGCTCTCTCTCTTCCTTTCCCTTACTAGTCTCTAGTGACTTCTATTCTACTCTCTACTTCTATGGGGTCAACTTTGTTAGCTTCAAAAACGAGTGAGAAAATATTTGTCTTTCTATGTCTGGCTCATTTCACTTAACATAATATACTATAGTTCCATTCATGTTCACAAATGATAGGATTTCCTCCTTTTTCTTTCTAATTAATTATATATGTAATATATATATTACATATATAATAAATATTATATATGTAGTATTCCATTATACACACACAGACACACACACACACACACACACACATGCATTGCATAATTGCATAGTCAGAAGAAGGAAATGTATTTTTAAAAATTTTTGTTTTTATAGTTGTAGATGTACACAATAACTTTTTTAAAAATTTTTATTTATTTTTATGTGGTGCTAAGGATTGAACCCAGTGCCTTAGATATGCTAGGCAAGTGTTCTACCACTGAGCAACAACCCCAGCCCCAAAGAAAATATTAATATTAATATTAATACAGTCTCTTTTTTGGGGGGGTACCAGGGATTAAACTCAGAAGCACTCAATCACTGAGCTACATCCCTAGCCCTATTTTGTATTTTATTTAGAGACAGGTCTCCTAGAGTTGCTTAGCACCTTGCTTTTGTAGAGGCTAGCTTTAAACTCATGATCCTCCTGGGAAGACAGAAAATTTTGAAAATAAACATAGCCACTGGTTACACGTGTGTGCCACTGCACCTGGCTTATTTATTTTTCTCTATGTGCCAACCATCATGATAAACTGTCATATCTAATCCTAAAAGGAGAGTTCATTTCAAGTTTATCCCACATTTATTCTTGCCGGATCAACCTCTTGTACTGGCCTTTTGTTCTTCAGGGTTATAATCTCTTCATAAAAAAATAACAAAGAAAAAAAAATAATGAAGAAAAAGTCATCATTGTTGCTAGTTATTTGAAAAGATGCTGCTCATGTCAGTGGTCATTACTTGTTTCATTCAGCTACAGCTGGAGACTTGGAGCTCAGAGACCATCTGGTAGGCAGCTTGGTGGCCTCATGGGCTGGACTAGCTTTACATTGTTTCTGTGCTCCAGATTCCTACTATGATGACCATTATTGAATGTGGGTCATTGTCATAAGAGGGCAGCTGGCTGAAGGCTACCAACCCTACAGAATCTCTGAGCATGTGATTTGTTGAATAGAATACAATAGCATTACTTTTTCAAAGGAAGAATTACCCATTTGCTCACTATCTGGGGCAATACTGCCAAAGATCCTCAATGCAGCTCTAAACGTCCAGTTCATGAGACAGAACTATCTATTATAGATAAATAAGACTCTTACCTACTTGTGAGTTTTAATTACCTTCTCAGAGTTTATGAGATGGATGTTTGGATGATTATTTAGTTATGAGTACTCTCTATGTACCCACGGCTTTCTAATTAAATATTTGAGCCTATTACTCTTAATTTCTGTCTTCCTAATTAAACTGAACACACTGTCTCCTGAGAATGGGGTCTCATTGTTTGCCAGCTCTAACATATTCATAAATCCAAACAGTTCATTAGTTTTTTCCTCACTCTTTCCTTCAGTTAAAAATTCTACCCAACCCCCAAGGTCAGCTTCCCTCAGAACCACATCTGTGGAGTCATTGCTGACTATTGCTCGTCAGGTGGCTGTGAGGGCTGTCTCCTCTGAATCCACACATCCTTCAGTGTCTGTCTTATGAATTATGCCACGCATTGTTTTCTGTGACCTTCACCCACACATATTAGGTGTGCAGTTACACAAAGGCAAAGATTTTGGCTTCACAATGTACTTAGTGCAGGGTGTCCTACCTGCCTACTACAATGGAGTTGACAAATTTCACAAGATCCTTAAATTGGAGGCAGGATCCTCGCACATGGCCTTGACTCTGAGAAAACACACTTCTTGATCTCTTTGCCACCAAGCCGATTATAAACCTGAACTCAAGCCTCTTCACCGAGGGAGGATTTTAACTGAAAGGATTTCAATCCCACATGTTCAAATTGTGAAAATAGACAAAAATACAAAAAATGTATCAGTTACTTGTATGTATATGAGGGATTTCTTTTTTCATCTCTTCTTTCTTTTCCAGCTGTCAGTGTGTTTGAGAGAGCCCCAATAGGAAAGGAGGAGTGCTTGCTTTAGTTGATTGTTTATTGGTTAGTGTATTTCATTATTTTCTTAAGAAAATCTTTAACTCACTTGTAATATAGTTGTTACAAAGAGCTAATATAAGGGTTGTGATGTGGACTTTCACATTTTACCATATGGACAAAAGTAAAAATTGTCTTCATCAACCAATCAACAAGGGTTTAATAAGCGTGGATTGATCTTAAATTAATCCACCCATTAACAAGGATATAATGGACAACTCTTTCCTGTACCAATCCCTGTGATCAGTTTTAAAAATTCAAATATTTTCACAGCACTTACTATGTAAATGGTCATTTCTAAGCCCTTTATGTATATCACCCGGAAACTCAAACTTTTTAATATTCTAATATCACTTTGAGTTCAAGTCAATTATTGCTCCCATTTTTGTAGAACAAACCAAGGTACAGGTAGGCCAGGTAACTCCCAGATGGCCATAAAGACAATTAATTGTGAAGTGAGCCATGAAATCTCACATACCTGAGGATTCTGCTACATGAAATTACAAAGCATCAGATCTTCCAGAATAAAGGAGACAAAATTATTTGTGATATATTTTAGAATTATCATTTCAAGGCATAAAAGAGAGAATGTAAAAAAAATTAGGGGTGGGAAATCAGCATGACCTATGGAATGGGGAGGCCCCTTGACAGGTATCAATAATATGGACTTGAATGTGGTTTTGAAAATAAGGATTAGACCATCAGAGGGAAAGAGAACTTTATAGCAGGGAGAGAAAGAAAGCAAGATATAGGGGTTCAGGAAAGGCAGGAGCAGGGCTGAGCTTTGTGGCTAGTTAAGAGATGACCATGTAGAGGCCGAGGGCAGAGAAGACTGTCCAGGGTGAGTAGGGGAGCCCATGTATGCTGCATCACTGCCAACAGACCTAGGCTCACTGTTTCATTCTTATTTAAATTTTATGTATTACATACATATAAAATCGAACGCTTCAATTTTTAACACATTGTCACATGTGCTCCTTGCTCTATGTGCATTTGTTTATCCTCACATCTTTCTCCAGAACACATTTGTTCTCATTTGAGACACAAAATATCTGGAGATTAAGCAGAAGAGGTTTAATATAAAGAACTAACTAGAATGAAAGTACAGCTATAAGATACATGGAAATATCATGTGGTACCCAAAGAAGCACAACTTGGGAGGAGTTCAGAGTTCCTAGGAATGGTGTGTCTCAGCTCCCCAGGAGCAGGCAAGGTCATGATCTAGCCAAGTTGAAGCTGGTCTGAAATAGCTGATCAAGCAATAGACCATCCTCTAGAGAGCTGGCCTGGATTGAAGGCCAACCGGGAGCCTGCAGGTCTTTGGCCACTGCGTGTAGGCCACCCAGTCTGTGGTGTTTTTTTTATGGAAGACAAAGTTGACTAAGATGGAAATCTACTTTTGTGAAATATTATTAAAATTGCCTACATTTTTTTTGGGTTGTTTGCCTTCTTATTGTTGATCTGTAGGAATTTTTAAAATATTATCAGTACAAGTAATTTGCTTAATTTTTCAGGGTCTGAATTATCTAATTGTTTTCTTAATAGTCTCTATAATGATGTCCAATGCATGATTCCTTTTCTCTCATGTGATTATGCTGTAAGTATTTTATACAAAGAATCTTTGTCCCATGTTAATTTTTGCAGAAACTTTTGATGACTATAAATTGCAGGGATTTGGAGTTTTTTTTCTCACTTAATATCATTCCATTAGTTTCATTCCATAATTTTATGGCCTTATTCTTTTGGATAACAAATGAGCTGTCTTTGACTGTTTTTTAAATGAGGGTTAAACCCAAGGACACTCTATCACTATGCTTCATCTCCTCGACATTTTTTTTTTTTTTGATTCAGGGTATCACTAAGTTGTCTAAGCTGATCTTGAACTTGCAATCTTCCTTCCCCAAGGAGGTGATATTACAATCATGTGCCACTCCAACCCAGTGTCCATTTGGTTCTTAATAGTTTTCATTCATTTGATGCTAATCTCCATGTATTTATTTATTATTATCATTTTTTTCTAAAAAATATTTTTATGTTTGTTGCTTTCTTGAGATTCTTTCTGCTATTGCCAAGGTATTAATGATCTTGGGATTGTTTTCAATTAACTATTTCTCTCTTGACTATTTGTACAGTTATCCTGTTTCTTTGCATTCCTAATGAATTATTTTAAAATGTGGATCTATTACTTTCCTGTGAATATTGTTTTTCTCTCTAGCCTCTCCAGCTCCATCCATTTACCAGCAAAACAGAACTAACTAAACAATAAATAGAAGGAAGACCAGTAGACTAGAAGAAGGGGAACGGGGGGAGGGGGGGGAGAAAAGGGAAGTACTGGGGACTGAAATGGAGCAAACTATATTCCACACATGTGTGATTATGTCAAAATAAACCTCAATGTGATATATAACTATAATGAACTAATAAAAACATTTCACAAAGAAGACACAAATAACAACCAAATGGAAATTTTAGAACTAAAAACTGCAATAACTAAAACACAGCTCAATGGATGAATTCAAGAGAAGAACAGAGAGGACAGAGGAAAAATCAGAAACCCGTAAGAGAAGCAGCTGAAATGACTCCATGTGACCAAGAGAGTAAGGGGTCTGGAAAAATTGAGCACCTTCAGGGACCTGGGGAACTTCAGCAGCCAACTATTTGAATCATCAGAATTACAGAACAAGAGAAAAAACAAAGAAGGACTGAAAAATACAAAAAAAATAATGGTTGCAAACTAAAGGTTCAAGGACTGAGAAAAATCTGAAAGGAATAAATGAAAATATATCCATTATAGTCAAACTTCTAAAAACCTAAATACACTTAAAATATTTTGAAAAATTGTTTTCTGTTGTTTCTTTTTATTACAGAAGGAACACTTAACATGGGATCTATACTTTTAATAAATTTCAAAAGTATAATTATTAATATTGTTAGAGATAGGCACAATTCTAGAGCAGATCTCTAAAATATATTCATCTTGCAAAATGAAGTTAATTTAAACTTATTGAGGAGCAAACCCCTACTCTTTCCTTTTCCGAGTCCATGGGAACCACCATTTTGCTTTCTAATTTTCTGGGTTTGATTGTCCTCAGTACCACACACATGTGAGCTAATGCAGTGTATTTATGTGACTGGCTTATTTCACTTAGTGTTTTTAAGGCTTACCCACATTGTCACATATGGCAAGATGTCCTTCTTTTTTAAAGCTGAATAAGTAGTTCATTATATGTATGAATCACATTTTATTTATCCATTCACCCTTCAATGGACATTTAGGTTGTCTCCTTGTCTTAGTGATTGTGAATAATGCTAAACTAAGCATGAGAATGTAAATATCTCTTCCAGATCCTGATTCCAATTGTTCTAGATAAATGCCCATAGTGGGATTGCTGGGTCATACAATAGTTCTATTTCTAAGTGTCAGGGGACCCTTTCTATTGTTTCTCATAGTGACAACAACATTTTATATTCCAAACTTTCCACTTTATTTCCAATACTTTCTTATGCTTCTTTTTACCTAACAGTCATCTCAACAGGTATGAGTTGGTGTTACTTTCTGATTTTGTTTGTATTTCCCTGATAATTTGTGATGTGGAGGATCTTTTAAATACCTGGTGACCCTTTATATTATATTCTTCAAAGACTTGTTTATTCAAGTCTTTTGCCCATGTTTAAGCCAATTGCTTTATTTTATTTTGTTATTGTTGTTTGCAAATATTTTCTCTCATTCTGTAGGTTGCCTTTTCTCTCTGTTGATTACTTCCTTTGCCATGCAGAAGCTTCGAAGTTCCCTAGTTTGAGCTTTCAGTGTCATATATAAGAAATCAGATTAATGTCATAAAGCTGTTTCTCTCTTTTCTTCTAGGAATTTTACAGTTTAAGGCCCTATGTTTAAGTCTTTAATCCATTTTAAATTTGTTATTGTGTGTGGTATAAGACAAGGGTCTGCTATAATTCTTTTGTATGTGGCCAACCAGTTTTCCCTGTCCCATTTATTGAGAGATTATTTTTTCATCACAGTGGTTTTTTTGTTTGTCTTGTTTTTCGAATCTTTGTGAAAAAATCAGTGAACCACATGTATGTGGATTAATTTCTGGACTCTCTATTAAGTTCACTGATCTACATGGATGGCTTTATGCCAGGGCTAGACTATTTTAATTGTTGCATATTTGTAATATATTTTAAAACCAAACAATTAACACTTTCAACTTTGTTATTTCTCAAGAATGTTTTCACTATTCATTGTTCCCTGTGTTTCCTCCTAAGTTTTATAATTTTTCCCTTTCTGAAAAAAATTTAAAAAGCCTTTGGGACTTTGATAAATATTGCATTGAATCTGTACATTCCTTTAGGTAGTTCGGACATTTTTATGGCATTAACTCTTTGAATTCATAAACATGGGAATTTCCATTCCCCCACCCATTTATTTCTGTCTTTTAATTTCTTTCATTTATGTTTTATAAAATATATGTCATTTATCTCGATAATTGTTTATTCCTAAGTATTTTTTATGTCATTGCTAATGGTTTGTAATTAACAGTGCTTTTTATTTTTAGTGTGGGAAATATTCTTGAAAGTGGTGTGAGAGATAATGTATGTAATTAATAAGAGAAAAATGACAACAGGTCTCTCCATAAGAACCTTGAAATCCAGAGAGGGTGTCACACATAAAAAATTTTAAACACAATAGAATTTTCTTCTCCTTCTTCATTTTAAATAATGGTTGACGATGGAAGGAATAGTTATCACACTGTCTAATGAGGTATAAATGTATGTAGAGGACATATTTAGAAAAATTGTATTGTAAATTGGGGATGATAAAGAGACATTAAAGAAGTTATTATTTCTAACATTTACCCAGTATGGCTTGTGCCAGATAATACCAATAGACTGAAATAACATATGCATAGATAATGCAACATCTAAAGGAACCACTAAAATGATACACAAAGAAATACACCAAATACCATAACAGAAAAGTAAAGAAACTTCAAAAAGTGTTCAAGTAATTTACAAAGTGAAGGAAAAGAGAAGGAAATGAAAAAATAGCAAATACAAATAGAGAACAAAACATTATATGCCAGACTTAATCCTTAATGCATTAATAATCATAATGAATGTAAATAGTCTAAATACAACAATTATAAGGAAAAATTTCTAAATGGTAACAAGCCATGTTGTATCTATAATCCTTATAAGAAACAAAATGATATTGAAATGTTTTGAATGAAATATTTTTAAAAATATGCAATCATTAATGAAAAAAAAGAAAGTTACAAAATTGTTTAATGAAGCAAATAACCTTGATTTCAGAATCTGGTGAAGATGCTACACAAAAGAAAATTAAAAACAAGCTATCTCATGATTATACTTGCAAAGATCCTAACAAAATGTAAGAAGATCAAATTCACCAATGTAATAGAATCATAGTCTTGTTAAAAGTGGAATTTTTTTCAGGAATGCAACCTTAATATTCAATGAGCAATATTAATAGAATATAAAAAAGGTGACTATCTCAAAGATGCAGAAAAAGTATAAAATTAAATTCAGAATTGCTTCATATTTTTCTAAATAGTCAACAAATTAAGAGTAAAAGAAAAATAGTTCATATTATGGTCATTTAAAAAAAGATTCCCAGTGAGCAACATACTTCATAATGAAATAATGAGACATTTTGCCTGATTATGTGAGCCCACTGCCACCATACCAGATTGTACAGTGTCACTGTTTTCATTCAAAATACATCAGATGCTTTTTCCTAGACAACAATAATCAATGGTATATATTTTTTTTTCAAAAAAAGAAACAGAATTTTAATTTTCACAGGATATCATTACATAAATATAAATTCTAAGAGAATTGAGAAGTTATTAGAATTAATAAATACAACTAACATGACTAGATACAAAAATAAATAGAAAAATTAATAGTTTCAGATATTAGCAAAAAAATTGGAAATTAAGATGAAGAGATAATAATGACAATGCTTTGAAAAACCTCAAATACAGGAAAGTTAATTTATTGAAATACATTTGGGGTTTATACATTGGAAACTAGCAGATATGGCTAATAGAACTTAAAGATACAAATAAATGCAGAGGAATAATACATTCATAGATGGGAGGATGCAATATTTTAAATGTTAATTTAGTTCTAATTGATATATAGATACAGTGAAATTCCATTTAACAAGTTCAGCATTTTCAGAATTTTCAGAAATTGACAAGATGATTATAAACAGTCTGGAAAAACTAAGTAGAGCACTTCACATAAGGTTTCAAGATTTATTGTAATTCTATGATAATTAAGAAGTGTTTGTTTACTCTTCTTTAAAGCTGAGTAATAGTCCATTGAGTATATATACCCCATTTTCTTTATCCATTCATCTATTGAGGGACACCTAGGTTGGTTCCATAGTCTAGCTATTGTGAATTGACCTGCTATACAGAGTAAAATTATGGCATTTGCCAGTAAATGGTTGGAGTTGGAGAATATCATGCTAAGTGAAATAAGTCAAACTCATAAAATGAAAGGCTGAATGTTTTCTCTAATATGTGGATAATAATTCACAATAGGGTGGGGGCATTATGGAAGAACAGCATTACCTTAGATTAGGTAGAGGGAAGTGATGGGAGGGAACAGGAGGAGATCAGGGGATAGGAAAGATAGTAGAATGAGACTGACATTATTACTGCATGTATACATGTGAATGAATGACCAATATGATTCTTCAACATATACACTTAGAAAAATGAGAAATTACATATATGTATGATATAACAAAGTGCATAAATGCATTCTACTGTCATGTATAACTAATTAAAACAAATAAAAAAATAAAGCAAAAGAACTATTTGTTAAGCTGATCAGTTAATAAGTAGACAAAATTCAGAAACAGACACACATAGTTATCTGATTTACAATAAACATGCTGTGGCCATACAGTGGGAAGAGAGTGGTTTGTAATTAAGAGTGCTGGGTTAGCTGGTATCTGTCTGATTAAAGGTGTATCTTCAACTTCCTTCCATGTACAGAAAAAGCAATTCCAGATGGACTGCAGACATAAGTATAAGAATACACTTCTAGAAAAAAAGATACTTTCATGAACAAGGTATAGGAAAAGATTTCCTAAGCTGAAAGTAATAAGCATTAGCCATAAAGAAACCATTAGAAGTAATTGACAAATTGAATTATGTACATATGAAGAACTTTTTTCTTGGGCCTTTTACTGTTTATATTTAAGATATACTACATGATGCTTTCATATACATAGTTCAATGGTTACTAAAAGTTAAGTAAATTAACATATCCATTGTGTGTGCACATGTGTGTGTGTGTACATGTGCATGTGTGAAAAATAAAATCACTGAGCAAATATTTCATTTAAGATCTTCATATTTTCATGGTTGTAGGTTTAATTTCAATGCAATTTTTGAAATATTTTGTAAATGCTAACAAGCACTATGCATGTTATAGGGCTGCATTCTGTCAACAAACTTCAGCTAATAGCAATAAGTTGGAACATTTTCAGTAAATGAGGGTTTGCCTTAAGTTGCTTTATTCATTGATTCAACTTTTCCCTTAGGTATAAATTTAGCTTTATGTGACATCTGTGGTGGGCGGCTATGATTCATCCTAGTGCTGAATATCTGACCATATTAAGAAAGGCTATCAAAGATATGAGAACATTAGCCTTGTCATTCACTCATTCAACAAACACCTACAGAACGTTTTCTCTGTGCATGCATTGATTATGAACTGAGGATAAGCCATAGATATCTGACATGACCCCCTAACCTATAGAAGTTAGAGTCTAACTGAGGAGCTGGATGAATGAGACAGATGGTTAGAATAATAGAAGAGCAATATCAGAATAGACACCAAGAGCCCAGAGAATATAGAAAAGAGAGCTCTTTTAACTGAGCACTATACATTACAAAATGAGAACCTTTAAAATTCCATGAATAAATTCCCAGTGTTCCTTCATATCATGCCAGGATCTAGGGGATGATATCACAGGACATGGTAGATCAGAACCAAGAATTAACCTACAAAGAGGGGCTGGTAGGTTCTGGGATACCATGATTTCAGGGTTAAATCCACATTCAGAAGATATCAAGGAAGTAAAAGTAGATTTAAATCTAAATAAGTAAGGGGGCAAAAATCTAGAGAAAATGAGTTGACCTCACATTACAATAGGACTCACATAGGCATTCCTGACAAAGGTAAGTGAGCAGCTGAGCATAGTTGAGCACATTATGACAGCAGTTTTCTGTGACAAACAATCATGGATCTATACCCATGAGTTTGGCTGAACTCATTCATGACTTCAGACTCTATAATATCCCCACGTGATAAATTGCACGTTTACCACATGACATATTAAAAGGTTTTCTTTGACTTTTTCTGTAGCTCATTTTTCAAGCTACAGATAATAGTTCAGCTACATACTCAAAGGCTTATTTTATTGCCCAATCTACTGTTGACCTCCTACAAGTTTGTAAGATGCAGACTTGCTGTACTTCAGCTCACACAGAAGACTACATGACAAGAAAAAGAATGCAGTAGTTTAATCCATCTTTTCAATTGATTTCCAAAAGCAAAACTGTAGAGTTTCAACACCTGTTCTCTACTCTTGATATCTCCAGTAGTAGGGGGGTCTTTACATATGGTTTTCTTTTAGAAGAAAATAAATTGATTCTAGAAAACTTAAATGGATTTTATCTTCTGGTCTTCTATCTAGAGAAACATGTTGAGTATTAACTTGGAGTTGGTGTTTGAAGTGTGAAGTGACTTTAACAATGACTAACAGCATTGACTGTTGACTCTGTGACATATGAAGTACCCTGACACAAGGAATTGGTTCAACTTCCATTTTACATATTAGACATCAGGCATTCTGAAAGTCAAATGATAATGTACAACTAGTTAGTGACATCCATTGGAATTTAAAGGTATAATTTTCATTTCAAAGTTTAGAATTTTAAGCCCACACTGTAGTGATTCCAAGCACCAGAGGCAGACAGACACAGTTAAACTTCATGCCTTCAATCACCTTTCCCTTCATTGGTGTATCTCTGTGATATCACCAGAGAGAGCATGCTGTTGGGGATATCTAGACCGGAGTACTGGAGAACATCTGCTTTTTAGCAAGATCAAACAAAGAAATGGTAAGCACCACAACATAGCTCATGTCTGCCTGACTGTGCTTCTGATTCTTTGATTTTTTTCTTTTTCTTTTTCTTTTTTTCCTTTGCAAGATACTCTTGTGCAAAGTCCCCCAAATCTTCTTCTTCAATAGCTTCTGGGCATTTTATAGAGCGCTATCCTGCTGAATTATTAGGACTCAGAAATCTTCTGTGTTTTGCAGCAGTAATAACTCATCTTTATATTAGAACTTTGCAAAGGAGGCAAAGATAACCTATGACTTCTTGTGAGATGGAAGCTTTGGGTTATCCTATTATTGGCCCCTAAAGAACTTTGGGAGTTGCTTCTTGTTTCTTCTATCTCTGCTCTTCCAATCAGTTTTTCCAAAGAAACCAAAGGAAATGGAGCCCCAACTTTGGGTATGTGAGTTTATTTGTTCCTATTTGTACTTTTAAGGAAGTTGGGTTAGAAAAAGTGTTAGAGTTGGTTTTGTGATTTACTACATCGAAGCCTTTTCCTGTTGGACTTACAGGCTGAGGAAGTCAGGAGAAAGTGATTATAAAAGTAATTTTCTAGAGTTTTTAGATAATTTTAAGACGATAAAGAAGTTACATTAATGAATTCTTAGATTTGAGAGTAAAGGGTTATTTTTAAAAGCCTAATAATGTCATCTCTAAATAAACTGACTTAGTTATAGTGCACATTTTATTTGTTTTACATTAAGTAGGAATATTTAAGTGGTAAAATATATCTGCATATATGAGTTCACAAAATGACACTGATAGTAGTTCATGGTTTTCTTTTCCTACTTAATTATAAAAACATCCTTTGAAACCTGAAATGTCTGTGTGAATAAAATGTAATAGCCAAGTATAAATAGTGTGAGATTTTAATACATACATATATATGTATATACATATATACATACATATACATATTGGAGACAGAATAGGACTAAATGAAGGAAAAGGGATAACAGAATTCTATTCTAAGTTTTGTCTCTAACTCTATGACCTTGGATAAATGTCTTTTAATTCTGTAAGATGCAGGCAAAAACTGCCCCCTACCTACCTTTTGGAGCTGCTGCAAGATTTATTAAACTAGAAGAAAAACAAAAACAGTTTAGAGGTCTAATGAGATAGAATTCTCATAAATACAAGGCAGTATTGTTATTTGCAAAGTGTACAAAGTTGAGTTGATTTTCATTACATCCATGAGAGTCAGGTAGATAATTTTAGCCTATTTTTACAGATGAGAAGGCTTAAGTCTTTCTGCTAAAGCCACTTAATTTAGGCATATGATAAAGGTACGATGACTGGATTCAGACCTACATCAGTATTTATTGATATTTGAAAGTATTTTAAGGGGCAGTTTTAAAAATCCCAAATTTCCTTGGCAGCTGACAAGAATAACTTGCCTTTTATTCTCTCTGGTTATCTTTCTGCGATTCTTCATAAAAATGATCTAAAAAACAAGACACCTTGTCTCAATGGTATCCAAGGAGAGCCAAGTATTTTGAAAGCTATTAGAAGACATTGTTCTAATGATGAGGCATATAATGTGATTTAGTGCAAGTCAGCCAAGGTATCCATAAGAAATGGAGAAATGTAGGAAAAGGGGAAGAAGGAAATCCAGTAAAAGAATTAACTTGTAGGTCCTGCAGTGAGATTATGAGTGTAGTGACTATTCCGCTCTCTTTAAAATGACTCCACCACATACACCAAATAAAAGCAAATGGAAATAGAGTATACATGTTCTCCCTTCCCAAAAAACTTGCTCATTTGTTTTCAAAATTGCTTGCTTATCCTTACTAAAAATGATTAAAAGTACTAGAGTGTCTGGTACACAGTAAGTCTCCAATAAGTGTTATCTGTCATTAGTTGGAGTTGAAGTAAAAAAAAAAAACACTGCATAAAGTTATGTGCCTCTCAGGAATAAAGATGCCTATGCAGAAGCCTTGACTTTGTACCAACTTCTAGTGTGATTCTCGATAACTGCACAACAACATCTGTGAAGTGGGGAAATGATAATACTGAGATAAATAAAAATCCCACTTGAGTTGGTACTTTAAAATCCTTAGCACAGTTTCTCACAGAGTACATATCTGATTTACAAAGTGTTAGCTATTAAGAGTTATTGCAGGTAGTCTTATTACACAAGTGCCAGCCAGCCATTATTTATTTATGAATGGACCAGATCATGAGGGAGACATTAGGAAATGATCTATAAGGAAGATGTGGTCATTATTCATATTAGTGTTTTTAGTGATTATTAGAAAAAAGTCAAAATAAAATGGTAGAAGACTGTAACATATGCTAATAATGATCCAGTAAGAGACTGATAAAGAAAATGAGAAAGTCTTCTTTGGGTAGGGGGGTCAGATAAAGTCCCCATGGATGCATATTTGAAGTAAAATTGTTAAAGAGAAATCAATCATGGGAAGTGAAGGTGGTGGTGGGAATTCCCGGCAGTTGGAACAACATGTGCAATGTTACAAGTTAAAAAATTTTAGGCACATTGGAGGAAAGGTCAGATCTGGATGAGTGGAGTATATGGATGAAGGAGAGAGAACTGCCAAATGGTATTTAGAAAATGGTAGCTGATGGCCATGCTAAGGAGTGTGGATAGTATTCTGTTTTCAATATTAAATTGATTAAGGGTGTCAAGCAGTGATGAGAAATTATATTTTTATAATTTTGAAAGACCACCTTTTCTTGACTATAGGGTAAAGTGTCTAAACTATTTTGATTATCCAATAATTGATGATTGGGGAGTCTAAGTTTTAATTTTTTCATTAAAATTAAATATATCACCAAGTTGTATTCTTTTCTTCCTGCAAATAAATAGGTCAACTTGTGGTGCTTTGGAGATAACTACTGGCAAAATATGATGGTACAGAGCAATTGTGAAGTTGGGCAGGCAGTAAAGGGGTTGTTGGTCTAGCTAGTCCGGATGTGAAATGGTGAAAATCTAGACAAAGCAATGGTAGATTTTTCATATGCATAATGTGGAGACTTGTGGGAATTATCAGTGTATGAACTCTACTGGCCTTTTATATCAAATATTTTCCTAATAAATGATCCATTCTGATTGCATTATACTGATAAACCCTATTTAGTAGGTTGTTGGATTAAAAACACATTGAAATAGACTTTTCACCAGTAATAGTTTAGGATATTACTGGCACTTGTCCTTTCTACTTATTAATACAAGTAAAAGGGGAAAAAATGACACACAAGCACCCACAATATTTCTTGAAGCCAATTTTATCTATATTTTTGTAACTTTTTTTCTCAAACAGATCATTAAAATCAGACATTAAAAATGTCTACAAAGTCCCAGCAAATGAACTGTAAATTCTTTGAATTACAGAACTTATTCTAATAGCCGTATTTGGAAAGATGATAGTTCTATGCTCTGGGAAGGAAAAATCCACCCCACTTGTACCAATTTTCTTCAGAAGAATTTTTGTTTTAATACTTAAAATAATACAGACTTCGGTATGGGAAGAGAAAACTAAGGCCAGAAAATATGAATCCACTTATTTATTCTTTTCCATTTTTTGCTTTTTCCAGTCCTGAATTTGGATGGGAATTTATTGGGTTCTGATTCTTTAATCTGCTTTTCCTTTCTTGGAGGGATTCCCACACACTTATCCAGACTAGAAAGGAGGTTACCGGGGCATAGAAAGAAGACATTAAGCAAATGATTCTGTAAAGCTCTGAAAACCTTCTTGAGGGGAGGAAAATGAGCACCCTGAGTTTTGACAAAGAGCACTTGCAATTTGGAGAGGAAAAATGACTTCTGGCCCTGTTCTCCTCCAGCTTGAGGAGAACATTCTTCCAAACAATGTTTCTGGAGGATCCATACTTGTGCAGTGAAAGGTGTTTTGGGAAGAATAGTCCATGGAGGTCCTTTAATGACAAAAGAATATTCTTCTGTCCTACTCTGTACTCTAACATAATGGCAAAGAAGACTTCCTCTCTGTATTTGCACTTTCCTTGCATTGATTATAAGAACAGTGACTTAAATAATCTTTTAAAAACACCTCTCTGGATTAGCTTGATATCTTAGAAGTTTCTCTTGGGCAGCATTAGAAAGGGTTTAATGAATCCAAGAGTCGGTACCACTCTGCATTACTTCCAAGTTGGTCTCACTGCAAACCCAGAACTCAAATCTTCAGTGAGTTTACCATCTAAACTTTAAACAGTAGCGGGGGAGCAGAGTTGGGTTGATATTATAATAATACAATTGCAGAATTTTAGGAGTGGAAGGGATTTTAAAGGTCATCTAATGCAACCAGTTTATTTTAAAGGGGGCAAACTCAGAGATTGTGACTTCTCTGAGATCTCAACAGCAACCTACTGAGAGTGTCCAGAATAGACTTGCTAATGGAGATCTCAAGTCTTGTGTTGGTGACACTGAGCTAGGCACCAAAGGACAGAGGATAAATATAGCACCATGCCCCCCTTTCCTATATTTATTTCATATACAAATACATTGTAGACTCACAATGCGTATTTATTGAATTGATGGTTTCCTATCATGTAGGGCACTGTGCCAAGCATTGAGGATAAAATGTCAAACAAACTGAACAGGTCTTTTTGTCCGAGTTGTTCACAATTGGTATTCCTGTCTTTAGTGAGTTTGCAGTCCCTTAGTAAAGCCAAAATGTTATTATGCCTACAAAACTCCAAGTGGAACCTTGGTTTAGAAAAGTGTTCTCAAATATGTTTGCAGTCAGAAAGACTGGGTTCAAATACAGTGAGTGATTTAGGAGATCAGGAAAGGAATCTTAAGCGTAATAATCGATTGAAAATCCCCTAAACACACACACACACACACACACACACACACACACACGTCCGCGAGATCATTTAATTACATCACTCTCTGCTGCTGCCTTTCCAGGATCTCCCCCAGGCTGCTGGGACCCAGGCTCTGCTCAGAGTAAGGTTGAGATGCCAACCCTCCGAGAACAAGAAAGGCAAAGAGGAAGAGCCCACCCATCTACCTCCTAAACTGGAGAACACCAGAAAAAGAGGAAAAGGGAAACAGCAGCAGAGACTGGTAGAAACGGTACACAAGGAAAAATAAATAAATAAACCCTCCACACAGCGACAGCCTGGGAGCCTTGGACCGGCCGCCCCCACGGGAAGGGTGCGCGATCTCTTCGGGAACCGAGACCGCAGACCGCCAGGGCGCAAAGCCGGAGGCGGCGGCGCCTGTGAGGCCGCGGGGAGGGTCGCGGCGGTGCATCCAGTGCCGGCAGCCCGGGTGCGCAGTGCAGCTAGGCGGCTGGACACGGAGCCCGCAGCCCCGGCAGCGCCAGCCCTCCCTCCCGCGTCGCCCGCCAGCGCGCCAGCGCCCGCTCCGCCTGTGACTTTCAGTGCAGCTCCACCCCCACGTGGCGGCTGCTCGCTCGGTCGGAACCCGCGCTAGGCACAAACCAAGCCCCCGCGAGCGGCTGCCACCTGCCGGGCGCCTGCTCCACCCGCCCCACAGCGGTCCAACTTGGATGGAGTTGGGGTCTTGAGCACCTGCCCCCGCCGCCGCCAGCGGAGAGCCCCACGCCGCCTCCTTTGGTCTGGGACCCCTTCTCCTCTCCTCTGGGCTCCCGGGATGTAAAAGTTGGCGCCGGAGGCAGCTCCGCAGCTGAGTGCGCTTCTCGCTGAAGCGGGGCTTTTAGTCCTCTCCGCCCCGGGCGCCTGCAGCAGCGGTTCTTGCTGCCCCCCACCGCACCCCAACTCGGACGCTGGACCACGAGGACTTTTTCCACCAAGGACCGTCAGGCAGGGTTCCTGCCACGCCCCTGCCGCTTCATGTGCGCCCCCTGTTTGCAGTGGCCCCCGGGGACCCAGCGCTATCCCTGGAGCGGGCCGGGGCACGGGGCGTCGGTGTCGGTTGCCGCACGCTGCAGCCGAAGGAGACGAAGTGGAGCGGTTCAGGAGAAGGCAGAAAGGGTAGAGGGCTCCAGTAGGAGCCCCTGGGGAGTACTGAGGGATGGAGGGCAGCCAGAGATTGGGACTCGGGAGCGGGACCTGGACAAAGCCACCCGCTTCCGAATGGAGGAGCTGAAACTGACCAGCACCACGTTTGCGCTGACAGGAGACTCCGCACACAACCAAGCCATGGTCCATTGGTCCGGCCACAACAGCAACGTGAGTAGATGGGGATTGGGGGCAAAGGAGTGAAAGATGGAAAGGGTTAAAGCCCACTGTTTGATCTGATGGAGAATTGGGGGAGATGGGGCTTCGGGTCTTGTGAGATCCTGCAAACTGAAGTCTTCTCTGCCCTCCTCCCTCAGGAGTTAATATAACCTACTATGAGGCTAACCTCCACCTCCCTCTCCTACCCAAATCATCAGAGCCCTCTCCACATCCCAAAGGAAGATTCCAGAGCAGCAAATCCCTATTTACTAGTGTTTTCTTTTTCTTTTTTTCTCTTTTTTTGGTGGTATAGGTGTGTAGAATGAAGATCAGGCCAACAAGGGGGTTAAAGTACTCAGTGTAGGCATGAAAGGGTTAAATTTCCAGCCAAATGGACAGTGCATCAAGTGACTGTGATTTTCCTTTTACTTGCTAGACTTATGGACTGGCTCAAGTCTGATCAAGGAGACTTATATATGGGGGCTTTTATTTTATTTTTATGTGGCACTCCTAACCCCTTCTTCACAGGATGGGGGGAACTGCAAGGGAATATAAGGTGCCCTTTATTGGATTCTCTGTTTGGGGGACCGAGCGGATGCAAGTTTCAGGGCAGGAACTCTCCAGCATCTTCTAACAGCACTAGCAAGTGTGTTTTGAGAGCTGGGGCTTTCCAGCTCATGAAAGAGTGGTTGTTCTCTGGCATGATCAGTCTCAGGAAGATCAGATATATGCCAGTGACAACAGCTCCCTGTTCTCCCCCAGTGTCTGACCTCCTCTAGTGAGGAGCACAAATAAAGACTTGCCATTCCTGTTATGAAGGCAGGAAAACGATTGCTGGATTCCAGGAGGGGATTCCAGAGGACTCTGGGGTACAATGGCATGGTCATGTCAGGGAAGGTTTTAGATTTTTTGAAAACCCTGTGTGTTTGCATTCTGAGGGGGCTATTACAGTTTCAACTGAACCCAGAAACTTCAATGAGCTGAAATACCAAAGAACTAGCTTTGACCAAAACAATTTAAAAGTATGGAAAGTTCTTTGAGCTGCTATGAATAGACAAGAAGAATCTAAAAATCAAAGACTTATAAAATGAAAAAAAATCCAAGTTTCAGCTTCAATCAGGTCATTGAGGTTGTAGAGGTTGTAAGGTGCATAGTCTATGCAAACTACAACCTTTGGAAATGTTTTCTGTGGGCGTATAAAAGCCAGAAATTTCCCCTGTTGACTGCCACTTTTGTCTATTGTGCTCATTGTCCGGTTTTTAATTAGAGTTGTGAGCATTTTAAAATATGATCCATCATCACAGATTCCTTGTACTAAGGCAAATCAGGATACATAGTATTTTGAAATGATGTCTCTGTCCTGAGAGTACCAGTAGAGTTTTCCCTACAATGCAGCCTTGGTGACAAAGGCTATCATTTTCATATGGTTCTTAGGAGTGGTTTAATCAAATAATTGAAGATGAAATTCTTTTCATTCAAACCTGAACACCCTTGCCCTCATCCTGTACCTTAACTATCATGTCTTTCATATCATGGCCCAAAAAATTAATTCTGCAATTTGAACTTGAATTTTCTTAGACTGATGGAATAACTTTCACCCTCTTTAAGTGATGAATGCACAGCTCTGGCGTTAGGGGGAGATTTTAAACACATCAGACATGTTAGGTCATGTTGTATTAAGAAGTAAAAAAAAAAAAAACTTTGGACTCAAGATATTTCTGGCTTTTAATGTAATTTGAGCTGTAAAAAATCACTTACCCACTAGACCTCTACTTTAGTTTCTGTCTTGAAAGATCTTGGAAAGAGCAAGAAAAGGAGAATATATCTTTGGCAAATTTTAACCTCCACTTAAGAAATGGCAGAAAGCACTGCCAGCCCTTAATATTTTTTTTAATAAATGGTGCTTATAAGTCCAGTATGGCTTATTAGGGTCAAGGCTTAAAATATGCAGGAAAGTCTGAGGTAATGTGGAAAACAATCAGGTGGTGAGTGTTTAATGTTTGAACAGTCCAATCCTGTTAACTAATGAGATGAGATTTCTACCCTCTGAAGTCTTTTATTCTGGATGATATCACCCCTATCCTCTCCTGTCTCTTCCCTGCTCATGGCACACAATTGTTATTTTTTATATTTAATGTATGCATGCAGATATTGGAGAAGAGAAACAGTTTTTATCCAAGATCTCCAAAATAAAGCTAGGACCAAACTCATAAGAGACACAAAGATTAAAATGCTTTTAAAGGGAAAGATGGCAGAAAGAAACTTTTCTGGCAACTTTAAAAAAAAAAAAAGAGCAGAGTCTATAGATTTCTTGTGCTATGTATTTGTGGCTTGACCATTACAAGTCTGTTTTGCTCTGCACATGAAACACCACCTCTTAAAGTGGGGGCAGTGGCTGTCAAATTAATTACCAAGAATACCCCTTACACTTATTTGGAATTCTCTCACATCCCCCCAGAATGAAAGTCCAATAACTTAAACCCAAGGGCAAAATTGGGGGCTCCCATCTTTTTATAAATCCATTCAGGGACACAGGAAATCAATCCTCTAACACTGTCTCACCTTTAAATAAAAAAAAATGCTAAGAAGAGCCTCTGATTACAATAACACCTGTGTTCAAGGTACAAATGTATGGTAATTATAGGCTGCCTGTCAAACTGGTGAGGGATTCTGGATTGTTCACTCACCTACTTCCCTCTCTCTTCTGCCCCCTCAGCCATTGGACTTGTGCGGTGTGTAAAAACATGACTGTTTTGCCTCATCCGTGGGTGGGATGTGATTCCTCTATACTGCAGTCTTCTTGCTTGAAGGAAACCATTGCTAGAGTTGGTGGAACACCTGGGGGGATCTTCTGGCATGAAAGGTGCTGGGTATGAATCATTTGTCATGAGCTTGGTGCGTAAGGAAGAACATATTGTTCCTACCCTACTCATCCCAGGCATGCTGTGCCCTGATCTAAATTTATATAATAATCCTTAGAGTGTTAAAAAATATATTTGTCCATATGTGTGTGCATGATGGTGTATATGTTTATTCCTTATTTCCCTGGGATTTCAAAGTGCTGCATTTAGGAATTTTTAAAAAATCCTTGGTAGGTAGTAAGTAGGTAATGAGCATTAATAACTCTTCTTCATATTTTTATGCTGGAGTTAATTTGAATATTTCAATTCACCACTCCCCCTCTTTCTTACTGGCAATAGAGTTAAAAGATTTGTTAGCGGAAGCTTTTACTTGACTTGTGTGTTGGCATTATGATATCTTTAATGCTGCATTTATCAAAGGACATGATGATCTGGCTGGTTTTCATGGATCTCTTTGCCTTTAGTTGCCCCGGCACTTGACATTTAGCATCCAACTTTAGTAAACAGAGTGCCAAGGAGAGGCCAGGTCGATGCCTGACATTTATCGTCTCACTTAATTTTCATGAAAACGTCATGAGTAGGTATTCTTGTTCCCATTACATGGAGGAGGAAGCTGAGGCTCTGGAAGGCTACATGAGATGCTAAGAGGAATCAGCGGTTCAGGCGAAGAGCGGGACTGGCTCTCAGGTTTATTCAACTCTAAAACCCTATAGGATGACTTGTCCTGTAGACTTTAAGGCAGGACAGAAAAATTCAGACCTTTCAGAAAAGTCATCCTCTTTTGACTTGATTTCTGATGGTGGGGAGGATTTGCTCTTGGCTGGAAGCTTTGTCTCCTTGTAGAAAAGCAAGAATTTCAATATGTGCCTGCTGCATGGTGCTCTTTACCTCAGGTAGTGATCTGGTTTTCTCTCTTCTGCCCACCTCTTCATCTTTCTAAGACATGCAGTCTGCCTCTGGTGATTTGATGAGGGTAACCTGCGATCACTCAGCTTTCAGATGTTTTTCTGCAGGAATAAATAATGACAAATCTGATCTTATAGATGAGTTTGGAATCACATGCTTGATTTAACTATGTATTTTGGTAGGCTGTTTGATTGGACCCAACTTTTTGTTTTTTAAGCAAAATGATAAAAAGATTTTAGCTTTCTTTAGCAAGCCCACACAATTCCTTCTCTGATTGATATTTTATGCTTTTAATGAAATCTAATGTAAGGTTACACTGGAGGTAGTAGTATGGGAAACAAACAAACTTGGGTTCAAACCTTAACTCTCCTTGCCATTATCAAGACACTTGAATTCTTTGAGCCTCAGTTTCTTCACCTGCAATGAAGTTTGTCTTCAGTAGGCTTTTCCTGAAGCTTTGACGTCAGATATGGTAAGGGAAATGCCTTGTATATAGTAAGTGCTCAATAAATGGTACTATTTTTAGGTGAACAAAGTGTTCTTCACTGGAAATTACAAACCTTGGGTTATATTCCTGACTGTATACAAAAATTGTGTATGTAGTTAAAGCATGTTAAAATTTTGTGTCAACATTTTTATCCTCTGTGAAATGACATTAAGAGACTAGAACACCACTAAATTCCCTTACATGTTAAAATTAATTTAATACTTTGTTCAACCTGTTAGGTATTGGATACCTGTGACATTTAAGTGATTGTACTGGGAGTGTTGAGGATGGAGAAATTATAAAATGACCTACATTTTTGACCCGTGAGTGAGCAAATGAATGGATCAAACATGTTAATATTAAACAAGCTTGCTTCATTTGAATCCAGGCCAGATTCATTATTGCTGTGTGGCATTGGGAAAATCACTGATCTTGAAGTCTTAGTCTCCTCACATGTAAAATCTGGATCCTACTTAACTCAAAGGATGTTTTAAGAATGAAATGAGGTCTTCCTGGTAAAGTGCTCAGCCTAGAATGTGGTATGTATTAAGCATTCTGTGGACGTGCACTACTATGATTCACAAACTATTTAGCATAGTAAGTTATGGGTATAGGGTGTTGTAGCCTATGAAAATTGACCTCATTATGGTGATGAATGGTGTACCAGTTGGATCAGAAATGCCTGCGGATTAGGCATGTGTCAAAAGACAAAACCTTTTATGAAGCTGAACAGATATACGCCCTTCTCTCCCTAATGTATCTTGCTCTGTGTTGCTGATAAATGTATATTAAATGTTTTCCATAGCTATATTTCTGCACAATATTTAATAAATTAATTTAATATATAATACACTTCACATATACATTTGTATATGTTCTTTCTTAATGAGTTCCCTATTTTATTAATATTTATGTCTCATAATTATCTTTGCCCGATACAAACTCGGCACAGAGTCCTGACTTTTTCATGCTCCAAAAAGAAAAACAACAATCTAATATAAACTTTTGCAAATAAGATTTCTAATAGTAGAAGAGAACTTTTCAGGGTAGTGTGTTCAATTTCGTTCGGCAACATTGATCACTGTGTGGTTTCTAAGATGCAGCTGCAATCATGGAGAGAGATGCAGAAAACTAAGCACAAATGCACTTTGCTTCCCAGTAGATGGCGACCAGGAGAGAGATCAGACCCATGCATTTGTGAGACATGGATGAATATGAAAATCAACAGGAAGAGGTTCGAATGAGTTACCTGGGGGGTACCAAGCAGAGTGTAATTCTGTTGAGCTGAGGGATGTCAGAAGGTTCATTGTAGGAAGGGATATTTAAGTCCAGCTTTGAAGTATCTAAATGAATTGCTATAGGAAGAAGGGTGAAAGGGTGAATATGAACTAGCCCTGCTCTTAGAGAATGGAGTCAAATAGCACACAATCCCAAACTGTAAACATAGATAGTGACAGTACAATTGCAGAAGGATCTGCGGTGTCATAGAAGAACAAAGACTTAGAGTTGATTGGCATGGTGAGAAAAGGCATGTCAAGGAAGGTGACTTTGAGGTAGACTTTTTAAAGGTGAGAAGCCATACATATCCTCTGCCCTCTCCCAGCTATACAGCTTGTTTCCTTAGCAGTGGATGCTGTGGTCACAAAGACATGGAAAGGTGAGAAAGGCTGCATCTATGAGAAGTAGCTGGTAGTAAATTTACCTGTAAGGCTGAAAAAGTTTTAGCCAAGTAGAAATAGTAATTGTGTGTTCTAGGACATGGAAATAGAACTGGAGTGGAGGGTGCATATAGGAGAGAGTGGGGATAGGCAAACGTGTATCTGTGTGTGTGTGTGCGTGCGCGCGTGCGTGTGTGCACATACAAGAATGAAGTCTAGAATGTCCACCTAATTTAGCAAACTGTGTCTACCTTTTACCTGCTCCTAAGAAGCTGAACAGGAGACCTCTGCATAAATTACTTGTCTTTCCTATTTTTAAGCAAAATAGTCAAAGATCTATGTATCTGAATTGATGTTGGTTATTTTTTTATACTCAAAAATAGACATGTCTCTCAGATATGTCAGAGATAAGAATACCTGTTATCTTTAATGTTCTCTCTATCATGGGACAAATTACCCATAGCATATTGCCACCATTTCCTTGGAACAATGTATAGACAACTCCAATCAAATACATTATAAAATTTTCTTATATCAACTACCCTTTATGACTAGAAACATTAAGAATACAGCATAAAGAGAAATCTGGGGGCAGGAAAATGGCACAGAAAGTTCAGAACTTTTAAAACTTATTAGCACATACATACCTGTTCCTTTCTTTTATTAAAAAATAAAAACCTTGTGTGGCATTACAACTTTTATAAAATATGGCAGAATAGTAACATGTTTAGATCAAATTTATGTAACTCCCCTTAAATCCAAGATTGAAACCCCTGAGCTGATTCTGCAAGTTAACCTGGAAAGCTCCGGGATTCCAGGAAACAGAGAGATGCTCCTTCAGCTCAGGCTGCACCATAAAGTTGGAGCAGAACATTTAAATTATATGTTTAGGCTGACAGCAAACCTATTTCAGGGCACAATCCTTAGAAAGCAGGAGACAATTTCCTTCAGCCCCATGTCATCATCTGATGTAGATTGCCTATTATATTCTCAAGGTATTATGAAAAATGGATTTGGAGATATTTTCTTGACAGTGGGTAGACTAATGGAATCTGGTGACTGTATTTAGAATGTGCAGAGGTTTGTTATAACATGGTAATAGAAATATCAATTGCACTTACAGGTTAAAAAAAATCTATCAATGAATGATAATGAAGTTATTTAAATGTCGACTCACTCGCAAACATTTTCCAAACCCTAAATTATTCTCACTGCTGTAACCTCATGCGTCCTAAGTTATTAAGGAGCAGAGTCTGTGAGGCAGCCCGTGTGCCTTTAGCTTGGGAAGCTATTTTTATGCCACCAAATGCACGGGGAGCCATGAAAGTGGCTGTCCTTAATGATTTTAGGAAAGAAACAAAACGCAGATTCTGCAGTTGCATGATTTAGAGGCGAGCACTGTTCTTCTTTCAAGGCTTCTCATTGGCAATGGTCTAAGTAAATACCCTGATGCTTCCTGACCCCATGCCTCCCTCTGTAGCCCAAGTCTTTGCTTTGTGACCTTGGCAGTATGGCTCTGTGTGTCTGAAATGAGCATCTTCCTTCACTGGGGCTCCGGGATGAAGAAGTTCAGGATATGTGGATACTTTCTAAAGCCTTATTGAAGGAGCAGCTCAGTGCTTCCTGGTTTGGTGTGTCCATTAGATTGCTGGCATTGCTTCGCCTTTTGCATGGAGAAGGTACCTGCTATCTGTCAGCACTGTCCTCACAGCATGCAGAGTGATCATGATATGGGTACCAGGCAGATGTTTCTAGCTGAGAAGCACAGGGGTGAACTCTGGTTTCTAGTTGCGCATATGGGTAGCTTAGAGTTGCCACACTTTCCTATTAACAAGTAAAATGTAGGCAAGATAGAAAATCTATTGAAATCCTCCTCTGATACCTGTCAGAGAATAAGGTCTCAGGGCAAATGCTGCTCTCAAAATTGGAGTCACCATCAGTCAGATGCCCCATATCAGAGCTTCTCACGGTAGAAGCTCACAAGCAGAAATTTCCACAGGAACTAGTGCTGTGTTATGAGAATCTCAGCTGAAGCCAACAAATTGCTGGATGTGGTGTGGACAAATATGAAAGTTAAGAACTCTAGTGGCAGGGCTTGGGTTGTGGCTCAGTGATACAGTGCTTGCCTAGCATGTATGAAGCACTGGGTTTGATTCTCAGCACCACATATAAATAAATGAATAAAATAAAGGTCCATCAACAACTTGAAAAAAAAGCCTCTACAGAGGCTCAGTCATAGGGGACCTCATGCCTTTGTGAATTTTACCTCTAGGGACTCTACCTACCCCTCAGAATTATGCTGGAGGAAAAATGTTCTGGACTTCCAGAAGGGAAGAGGAGGATTTAACCATTTTGAAAAGTTACAGTGCATTATGTTCTCAATAAGACCCGTCCTCTGGAGAAACTAGTGAAACTAAACCTACTCTATTGGGAATTTATGAGAGCCTAAAGCAACTGGAAATGGGAAAATAGGTTAAGTCTAGACCCCTTTAAACTTATGTCTCATCTAGACAGGTGAAAAACTGAGGAACACAGAAAAACTGAGGAACATCACAGTATAGGGAACAGGCTTAGCAAAAGCCCAAGAACTAATCACAGCTCTATCAGATACCCTCCCCTTTCCACATGACCAGAGGCTCAGCGGTCGAGCGCTTGCCTAGCATGTGTGAAGCACTGGGTTTGATTCTTATGATTCATTAGAAGACTGGACATGGTAAGGAAAGGATCTCTGGACTTGAAGATATCTCAATAGAAACTTGCAAAACTTGGAACCAAACAACAAAAAAATACTGGGGGGAAAAACAGAGAACTAAATATTCCAAAACTGTTGGACAACTAGGAATATGTAACATATATGCCATGCGATGACCAGAAGGAGAAGAAAGAAAGGTGTGAATCAAAGAAAGAAGTGAAGATAGTTGATATTTTTGCAATCTAATGTCAGATATCAGACCACAGGTCCAGAAACCTCAGTGAAACTGTACCTAGATACATCTTATTCAAACTTTAGGATATCAAAATTGAATAAAAAACATCTTGAAAAATGTCAGTGTGGGGGAAACCTTTTCTCTAGAGGAGAAAAGATGATATTTACATCAGACTTCTCAGATTCATGCAAGCAAGAAGAGAATGGAGTGAAACATTTCAATTTGTTGAGAGAATGTCAAAAACTTAGATTTCTATACCCTGAAAAATTATCCTTTAAAATTGAAAGTTAAATAAGGACTTCATCAGCAAAAAATGAGGGATTTCTTGTCAGTAGATTTGTTTTGAAAGACATGCTAAAAGAAATTGTTCAGATAAGAAAATGGTGTAGGTCAGAAACTCAGATCTACAAAAAGAAAGGAAAAGGATCAGAGAATAAATAAGTGAAAATAAACAAACTTTCATTTTTCTTATTCTTAATTGATCTAAATGACATCAGTTATTCAAAATAATAATAATATATTTGATTGTAGATGTCCATATATGTGTGTGTGTATGTATATACACACACATTTATTTATGTGTATCTGCTTTTATGTAAGTGAAATGAATCATGTTAATATAAGGGATGAGAGGGAGGATGTAGGAATATTTTTCTATCATATAATAATTGCACTGCTCATGAAGAAGTGCAGTGTTATGTGAAAATGGACTTAGATTAGTTGTAAATTTATAGTACAAATTCAAAATAAAGGAAAAGAAGAAATATAATTGATAGACTAATAAAGGAAGGAAATAAAATCATATAAAACACTCAAAGCCACCGAAGGCAGAAAACATGTTGAAAAGAAAAGGAACAAAGAACAAGAACAAGGAATTGAAAATGGTAATAAACAATAGTGTTAATCAAACTGTACTGATAATCACTTTTTAAATGTCAACATTTTAAATGCACCAGTTAAAAAAGATTGTAACAATGGATCCAAGAAACAGGATCTAACTACATGCTGTGTACAGGAAACTCATTTCAAATATAAAGATATATACAGGTTTAAAGTAAATTTTCATTGCTCTCAGATTCTTATGAGAATTTCTGTTTATACTTCAAATTAAAAAAAAAAATTGATTCTCCATGAAAGACCTTCTGCCTGTTCAGTGTGTACGAGAAAAACTCAGTTTTTGGTTTTCACCGTGAAGTGCTTCAGTTTCAGATCTTGTTCCTTTTACTAAGAAAGTCTAAACTAGATTATCTAAATACACCTGATTTTCCATCTACAAGTCACTTCTTGTGGCTTTTGGAAAGAGGTAGGATGGAATTGAAGGTGTAACCTCTGTGGGTTTGGCCTTAAATACATTGGTTTTCCTTTATTTTATTTTACTTTATTATTATTATCTTTTTGGTACTGAGGATTGAACTCAGGGTGCTTAACCATTGAGCCATCTCCCCAGCCCTTTTGTGTTTTATTTGGGACAGGGTCTCCTTAAGTTGCTTAGGGCCTCACTAACTTGCTGAGGCTGGCTTTGAACTTGTGATCTTCCTGTCTCAGCCTCCTAAGCCATTACTGTCATGTGCTATTGTGCCTGGCTGATTTTGCATTTTAAAAGGTCTTCCTTATTTATAATATGTGATTAATATTCATCTCATAAAATTCTGCATGTGAGAGTTTGGATTCCATTATAAACACCTTGTGAAGGATCCTTTCTATTATTTTATCTGTTAGATTTTTTAAAGCATAATACCCTATGCAGCAATGGAATTCTGATAAAATTATTTTAAAAGCAAAGCATAAAATCTTCAACTCTCACATTCCAGTTCTTACCATTAAGTCTCTGATCCAAGTCCTACATAAAACTACTAGCCTGTTTCTTTCAAAATCTGATGGACTAAATTCAGCTGCATTTGAAGATGTTGTAAAAGCCCCCATAAAGGTTTTCTCTGCTTAGCAAACTAAATCAAAATAGGATTCAATGAGATTTTCCTTGTAGGCTCACATTATGGGTTTTAGTAAATGTTGGGCAAAAAAAATTTAAAAACATACAAACAAGAAAAAAAGATATAAAACAAATAACAAAAACTATCATTAATAGGTTGCTTATTGTATGCTAGTCAAGGTGCTCAGGATTTTTATGGATTCATTGAATTTACAAAAGATGCTGTTGATTCAGTGTCTCATTTGATTGCATACAGACTATAAGAGACCCAATCATACATTTTATTTCACACACACACACACATACACATATATACACACGGAAGATGATTTCCCAGATTGCTTAAAAAGTAATACTCATTTGCCTTTGTAGTGTATGGTATTATTAATGTAAATATATTCACTAGTAGAAATTAATAGAAATTCTAAGAAACTCACTCTCTGTAGGCTATCCCTACTTCTCTAGCCCTCTTTCCTATTATTCCCCTAGAAAATTTGAATCATCCCCTCATATCCAATGAAGTTGTATTATTTCCACCTCACTAGGCAAAATGTATTAATGTAGAAGTATGAACACATTTCATCTGCCTCCCACCAACTCTCAAGTAGATATTGCATCTGCTTGTTTGTTCTTGAACTTGTAAATATTAGTCAGATATTGAATAGGAAAAACTACACAATAAAAAAGCTAGAAAAAGCCAACAACATTTAGGATACAAGCAAATCTTAGTAGACAGAAAATGTTGGCCAGAAAGGGGAGCCTGAGAGTGGGGAAAAAAAAAACAAAAAGAGTGGACTGAATGAGAAAAGAAATCTTAGATTTTTTTTAGAAATTTGCAGGAAATCTCCTCACATTTGCTGTGAATTTGAGAAGGGAAAGATGGGTGGTAGAAGAATGTTCAGAAATCTCCATGTGGTTCTCAAATATGATCTGTGAAAGATCTCTGGGATGCTGTTCAAATGTTCTTGGCCATCAAGCCATGTTCATGACTATCATAATGTGGGGACTAGTCCTGAAGAAACCAGTTATGTATCCTCCTTGTACCAGGTGACTTCTAGTTGAAGATGCTCACCCTACTTCCTGTTTTTAAACTCCTGTGCATTGTCAAGGTTCATAGTTCTTGGAAGAAGTTTAACATATCACTCCATTCCTCAATGATACGGAAATTTACCCAGATCTTTCAAAGTAGAGACTTTTTGTATTTGCCATCTGAGTATAAATTTTAGGATGAAATGTCTTGAATTTCAATGCAGAATTGAATCTTAATTCCAATAATACTTTCATCCAACTTTTTTGCTCCATTGTTTTGTTCTGAGTAGACTCTTTGTGGATGGAAGTTAGATTGTTTAAAAAAAAGAATTTCTTTATTTATCATTATGGCCTGTAGGAATTTGTAGTTTTTATCAGGATCCAAAGCAAATTTAAATGACCCCATTTTTGTTCTCTTTTGATTAAACCAACTTTGTCTTCTAATTATTATTAATATCTCTGTCATTGTGTCTAGCACATTATAACTATTTCTTTATATTTCTGCCTGTTGAAATTACCTTTTAGGTACTTGAGAGGACAGATTTTTATATCCTGGCAGTTAGCACTGTCTTGATATGTTTAAGGAGGTCCACAGATGTGAATGATTGAATAAATTTCATAGGAAATTGGCTTTGTGAAACAAAGAGATGAAGAGGAAATGTTATTACTTTTTTTTAAAGAAAGAAAGAAAAAAATGCTGAGGTAAAATGAAAATAACCTAGGGCTTAGGGCCAGGATTCCTGGATGCAAATCCCAGATGTCCTGTTCCTGAACCTCAATTATTACTGTTAAATAGTCACCTTCATTCTACAACTACTGTCTTCAAATAGAGATTATCATTCCCCACTGCACATGGTTTCAGGATGACCTACTGGAATTAAATTTTCAAAATACAATGTAGACTTTCATAAAGATAATGATTAAAACCCATGTATTTAATCTGAAGTCATAAGTTATTGACCAGTGGCTAAATAAAGATTAGAGAATCTACAAGAAAGATGGTTTCAGTGCCAAGTGGTAACATCCTGCTCACTCTGGGTTGCTTAACACTGGAAAAGGCCATCGGGAAGGTTGTGAAATTCCACTTATTATTAAGACATTTCCTTGCTCTTAAATAATAGAAAAAGACTGAATGACCTTTGAAGGGACTAACCCACCGTATATCCTATGACTCATGAAAGAAAACACAGTTTGTAGATAAATCAGGAGAACCTGCTTTTCCACTGTACCAAAGATAAAGCAAAAGTTTAGAAATGTCATAGCTAGCCTAAAAGCTGTTTATTTCTTTGGTCAATTCGAGGAACACCCTCATCTCTTAATCTTCTTAAATTAATCACATCCTTTATGCAAAGTGCGTACATTAAGGAGCACCAGAGAGATGGAGTTTTAATTTTTACCAATTCAATTTAAATGCAAATGCTAACCACTCACATGATGCTACTGTGTACATAATTAAGCATCATTATATACTACATGAATCATTTAGAAACCTCCGGAGAACCATTCTACTATGTAAAACATGCATTATAGGACAAGTAGCCCAGTGACGTGTACTTCTGTCCTCATTAAAGCTTCCATTGAATTACAGGTCAACTGATTATAGGACAACCTATGAGAAGCTGAATGATAAAGTGGGTTTGAAGACAATCTTGAGCTACCTTTATGTGTGTCCTACCAATAAGCGTAAGGTAAGAAATGTATATTTAGTATGCTACTGATTCATGGTGTGATTTCTATCTTGATTGGCTGACCTATCTAGCTACCTATAAATCCTTTGCAGTTAAACTGCAATTAGAGATGTAAAGATGAGTTGATGGGTGGTAAGGTGTAGAAGTGCCTGACACATCGTAATTTTATATTCAGCAACTGTGAATGTAGGAGGGTAAGGGGTAGGTGCATCATTTCCATTTTGGAAAGGCAGCTACATGGAATAAGTGTTACTGAGTGTATGCTGCTGAGTGTCTTGTAGAAGCACTGACCATTCAGGCACAAGAATTAGAATAAGCTAAGACAGGACAGAGGAAAGATGGATTTTCATCTGATGTTCCAGGTTCCCTTGACATGGAGTAAATATATTAACTAGAATTTCGATGAATGCATTGTCCTATAGCAGACAGGGGTTCATTTCCAAAATTTGTCCAGGCTGCACAGAAACATTAGGAAGGGGGCCCTGCCTTTGGCAGAAGAGCATAGCATGGAAAGAGTGGCAAGATTAGTCCTTCCTGATCTGGATCTTAGCTGCAAGGAACCTTGGAGATAGTAATATTCCATGCCCTTATTTTACAGATGAGAAAACTCAGGTTTAGAGAAAGTGGTTTGCACATATTTCAAAGCTGCATGCACAATCAGGACTAGAATTCAGATTTCTTCCTTGGGAATCATAATTTTTCCACTTTATTATACCTTTCCTATTAACAGGGACCATCTGTTCTTCAGAGTTTTTATTTTCCCAGAAAGCAAATGTCTAATTTTAAGTGAAAATGGCATTTATCTCAAAGTAAGAGTGACATCAAATTCTGAATATTAGGGGTGGGAGAGGTTGCTGTGTTTCTCAGGCTGGTCTTGAACCTGTGGGCTCCAGTAGTCCTCTTGCTCCAGCCTTCTAATTAGCTAGAACTATAGGCTTATGCCATCATACCCAGCTCTCAAATTCTGAAGTCTGACATTATGTCTAAGTATCACATAGTTTACATGAATTAGTAGTATCCATCAGGAAATAGAATAGTGTTCCTCATTAATATGTCCTAAACCATATTCTGTGATAATGATAGCTCTGATCTCTAGGGTTTCATTTCCAGTTTGTCATTAGGTACTGATAATGACCTTAGGGAGTTTCTACCTTTTGTCCTCTGGACTGTAGAAGGCAAATGAAATGATACAGGCTCTTAAGCAACATCCTCAACTCTGACTCCAGTAAGTGGTTCCAAATCTGCCAGCCCTGGTCCCATCCTGTTGCTCTGGATTGAGGCTCAGGTGACTGTATCACGTGTTTCTGGTGTACATCTAAACATTTCTAGTGCTGCAGTAAATGAAACATAACAGTT